>NW_012130076.1:4772456-4784135 GCF_000143395.1 Atta cephalotes
ATATATATATATATATATATATATATATATATATATATATATATGTATGTGTGTGTAAATAAACTCATATAATACATAAATTATGTTAATCATTTTAACACAAACATTTCACTTATTCATTAAATATAAATATAATTTTACATGTAAGAAATTAAAACAACAAATAAATACTGTATAATAATTACAACTCCAAACTTGAACCAAGATCTTTATAATGAATATTATACAGTCGTTGAATCAATGCCTATTTCTTCATAAAGCTCATCTTTGTTACCAGGATAACTTTCCAAAATGCAATCCAGTATTTCAACGCATATCTTTTTTCTTTTTAAATATTCGCGTGAGTACTCATCTAGATTCTCTTGTGCTTTTCGTTTAGACTCTTGCAAATCTTCAGAACCACTTTTTTCCATCAATTTATCCAATTTATGTGTTAACTGCTGTACATTTTCCTGTAAAACAATTTTTTCTTTTTGAACATCTTCCAGTGTTAAACTTGACTTTAGAGAAGCTAAAAGTGTCTCTTGTTCTTTCACTTCTTTCATGACTTCCTGATATTTAGTTTCGATTTCATTAGCATGACTTTGTAGTTCCTTGTCAATCCTCATTAACTCATCAGTGTTATACTGCGAATCTTGCACAACACAATAGATTTTCTGTTTGCCATAAACCTAAAGGATAAAATGAAAACATACATATTCTAAATATTCTACTCTTGTAAAAATTATAAACTTGTTTTTACTTTTTCGAACAATTTTCCTTTCTTCACCAATTCATCCATAGCTTTTTGAACTGCAGTTTTACTGTGTTCATTAAATAAATTCATGACTACATCATTCACGCTGTAAGGTCTATTTTGCATTTTCATGTAATTATACACAGCTGTCAAAGTCATGATGGTTGTGTCTCTTTAATTAACTGCAATAATAATATCTCATATCATAACACAATTATTAAAGATATCACAAAAGGTTCGATATTTTAAAAACAATTAATTACAATAGATTACATGCGAAATTTTAAAAAATAATACAATATATACCC
Organism: Atta cephalotes; assembly: GCF_000143395.1. Taxonomy (NCBI): domain Eukaryota; kingdom Metazoa; phylum Arthropoda; class Insecta; order Hymenoptera; family Formicidae; genus Atta; species Atta cephalotes. The sequence goes on from NW_012130076.1 coordinate 4,773,501, forward strand.
ACACATAAGTACACATAAATTAGATAGATAGAAAATCACAAGTACTATTTACAAATTGGCAAGCAATACATACTTAAAGAACATCTAACAAAAAATTATTGTACAATAACAAAAAATTACTGTAATTTTGTTTATCAATTTGGCTTATTGCATTCATTTGTTTACTGCTTTGTAATCACACATGCATAACAATGCAAAAAACCGGAATCCGTCAGACATTTACTGGCAGAATACTTGCGAAATACATAGTCTTTCCACTTACTCTAAAAATATTAGTGTCAGTCTATATCACACAATTTGTCCAAGTTCAAGTTATCAAATAGAACGTAATTAAAAAAAAGATAATCAAGGCTGAGTATGCGACTTTTGGTAACCTCAAAATTTTTCGAAATATTACTAGAATAAGAAGCGAACTAAATCTAATTCAAATTTCGCGCTTTTCAACATAACAATAAAATAAAAGATAAACATTAAAAACCTTTCGATAGATCATGGAAGTACAGCGCAGTACAGCGTTTATTTTCGATGAGTTTTGGAACGCGGAGTAATTCATTTGTTTACAGAGTTCTCTACTGAATATTTTTTGAACTTTTTAATAATGTACTTTTCCAAAAAAAAGTCGCTTATTCTTGCTTCCATGGGACATTAGGACTATTTTTTATTGCTGCACTTTCTGAACTGGTACACATAGTGCAATAAGTTGAAGTGAAACCAATAATATACGTTTGTTTCACTTCAACTTATTGCACTGGTTCAGAGTGTAACAATAAAAAACGGACCAATTGTGTTTCAGAACTTATCCTAAAGCCTATTCTATAATGTGCTCTTTATTTTCTGTTTCTTGCTTTTTATTTCTTGCTTTTCCTCCTTTGCAATTGTTTTATCGACAATTACATTTCTTACTACGTGTTTCTTGCTTCTTCTAAAGTTCGTTAACTTTTATCTCGATGACAAAACAAACAACTAGATAAAAAACAAAAAAATAGCAAAAAGCAGAAAACAAAAAAACAGAAAGCAAATTGTAGAATAGGTTTGACTATGCAGCCATAATAGAAGGAATACGAAATTAGAAATAAGGAATAATGATTCCAACCTATCAGAAATTATCTATTTCGGTGTATCTGATTTCTGATTAGTTGAAATTTTTATTCCTTAGGGTGAAATCACACGGAATGAAAAACGACTGCGAAATAGAGAATGTGTCATATAAGCAACCAATCAGCGTTATTCTGTGTTATTCCGAATAGCGCTAATTGGTTTCAATGACGCATTCTCTTCTTTTCCGCACCGTATGATTTCATCTTTATTCCTTATTCCTTCTATTGTGGGTGCACCTTAAAAGTCATATAATTTTTCAAAAGATTGCAAAATTTAAACTCGATTTTTAGTCATGTTACTTTTCACAAAAATATATTTTCTGAATATTTATTTTTCTGATAATCAATTAATTTTCAATTATTTGGAGATTTGATAAAACATAATACGAAAATTCTAATCTCTTATGCTGAAAAACATATCCTAAAAATATATAATATAATCAACATAATTTTGTTTAATTAATACCATTAAATATTTTTTGACTAGACAATTAATATAAATTTTTAAGTATTCATTGCATTATTTGTTTTTACGAAAAACATGGAACGAAAAGAAAAGATAAAAAGATTTAATTCATTTAACAATTAAGAAATGGCATAAGACTGGAATAAATTTTTTTAATGTATAATGTTTCCAATTGAGCGGATTTTAAATCACTTCATTCATTTCATTTAAGCAATCTTTTGAAAAATAATATATATATATATATATATATTATATCAAAAAGTTGGTTTTTGTCAATCGACTATGCGTCAAAGAATTTTATAGTCCACACGGCGCACAGTGGCACAATCTACACAATGCACAGTCCATATGGATGGCCGAAAAAGATGGCTGCCTTGATTCCGAGGTATACTCTAGCAGCAAGTAAGATTGTCATATTTTTTTACATCTTTTGTAATATTTAGCTTCTTTTTCAAAATCGAAGTACAATATATAATGTTTTACATAAAATTGCCTGTAATTCTTTTATGTACACATTGTGTGACAGATAGCGGTTTGTGTAATTATGTAATCAAACAGAATTTATTTTATATTTGTTTTGTATATATTTCAGGAAAGCAAACAACATGCATCGCGGCTGTTGCAGTGCAGATAAATCATTACTCGTCCCAACCAGAAATCATCAAAGATCCCACTACAGCTTCTTTAAAGAGAGGCACAGGTGGCCGTAGTTCCTTCAATGGAATAGTATGCACGCTATTTGGCGCAAGTGGATTTGTTGGACGCTATGTGTGCAATCGCCTTGGCAAGATTGGTACTCAGGTACATACAAAATAAAGGAAGCTGACAATAGCAATTTCTATAGTGACAGCAATTTCGATTGCAATATAATAATATAACTGAAACATAATATAATCAACTGTTTGATTTTCATGTTTGATTTACAGTTAATAATACCATACAGAGGTGATGCATATGATTGCTTGCGTCTGAAACTCTGTGGAGATTTGGGACAAATCTTGTTTCATCCATTTCATCTACGTGATGATGAATCGATAAGAAAATGTATCAAGTATTCCAATGTCGTTATCAATCTAATTGGACGAGATTGGGAAACTAAAAACTTTACTTTTCACGAGGTGCATGTTGAGGGAGCCAGAAGACTCGCTAGACTGTGCAAGGAAGCTAATGTTAAGCACTTTATTCATGTGTCTGCGTTAAATGTGGGTGATGATGTGGAGGTGAGTTTTTAATCACATTTCTATTCTATATTAATTTATGATTTAATAATTTCATACTTTAATAATATTTCTGCATTAAGTCACATGTATTGAAAGGCGGTTCTGAATTTCTTCGTACAAAATGGGAAGGCGAATGTGCAGTGCGAGAAGAGTTTCCCGAGGCTACAATTATTCGGCCAGCAGATATATGGGGTCAAGAGGATCGATTTTTAAGTTTTTATTCTGGCATATTGAGACATCATTTCAGGTAATTTTGCATAGGAATAAATTTTCTAGTATATTAAAAATTATATTATAAAAAAATTGTATTCTTATGATCTTTGACAATGCAATTTGTTTATAGGACTGTACCATTATGGGAAAAAGGTGAAAAGACGGAAAAACAGCCAGTAGCTGTATATGATGTCTCCGGAGGTATTACGGCTATTGCAAGAGATCCTAGAAATACAGCTGGCAAAACTTATCAGTTTGTTGGGTATGAACGAGTATACTTGTACAAATTTATCGCTGTCATAATTGTTTTTGCAAAATGTGAATATTTTGTTTGCTTAGGCCGAAACGTTATAAACTATCTGAATTACTTGATTGGTTCCATCGAATACGGATACGCGATCCAGTCCAGGATGGCTACAAAAGGATGCACTTAAAATATGCTCCATTTTTCCAACTTAAAGTTACTTTGAACGAATACTTAAGTCCTGCGTATCCATTCGGAAATTTACAGTGGGAATGTTTGGAAAGGGTATATATTTTAATTTTCCTATGACAGAATGCGTAAATTCTAATAAAATTAGAATTACATGATAAACAATATTATTAAATTTGACATTGCGTTTTGCAGGAAGCTATATCTGACGTAGTATCAAATAAATTGCCAACACTAGAAGATCTTGGCATTGCACTAACGTCGATGGAATCACGAATGCACTGGGAATTGAAACCGTATCGTAAAGATGTTCAATATATGGAGAGTGTTGGCGAGTTCGAGCCTATTCCGGACCCTCCAACTGTTCCAATTCATTAAATGCTTTCTAACAATATGCTAGATTGTTATAAATATAGAAAATGAAATATGTACTCTTACTGTTAAATAATACTTGCTGTAAAGAGTATGTTGTAAATTAAATACCGCGGTCTCAAGTATATGTATTAAATTATTAAATTATTAATTATTTATATTCCATTTCTATTAATTTTGAATGAATATGAGAGAGAGAAATCAATTTTTAGACGAATCTTTTATCATATAACAATAATGATAAAAAATTCATTTTCAATGGAAACTTCAAAAATACTTGAAAGTTGTGTAATATTGTGGGAATTATGTAAGACGATATTAATGTTTTATTCCATTTATTATATGACGGGACAGTCTAACTACAATGAAAGATTACAATTTTTAATAATCGTGTCTATTAAACGCTATTTCAAACATTGGTAAAAAATATAAGCTAGGTTGGTCCTCGGTTATTATGCTGACCGAAGGCCAAGCAAATCTTCCATTATGAATGGCAGCGAAACACGCTTTATATTGTGTTTTTATTTTTTTTAATTGTAAGCATAATATAGCATTATCTCGTAACTCTGATTCAGTTCATATATAGCCTCTGGACGCCAATGTATTTTTATCTATGAAGCAATATTTTTTTCACGAACTTGATTATGCTGAAGAACAAAATGTTCTGTTGTATATATTGTTTAAAATTTCCTACTTCATACTTTCTTTTTTTTTTCTTCATGTTCTCAGATGTTTACTTGACTTAATAATATCAAGTTAATAGAAAACGTTGGCACAATAAATATTTGTTTTATACAAACTATATATACGACTGTTTACAAATGTAACTCAGAAGCATTTCGTATATGACTTTTTACGGAGTCAAATGCCTTGTCTAATTAATAATGCGTCAGTTTTATCAGCCTTGATAAAAACAAATTTTTGCATGCAATTTCTAATGTGTGGAATAGTAAGCAGTTTCTAAGATAACGCTGATGAGATCGATATCGCAATAATGTCATAAAAGAATTTCACATTAATGGAAATCCTCAAAGTCGTTGATATTATTATCGACTTTTATACGCATACAAGCGTAAAAAAAAAGATTTTCATATAGTAATTAATTATTCGTCTAAAATGTTGAGCATGTGATACACTGTTATCCACTTTCCTCTCGAAATACGTTGTATTCTTATACACGGATTAAAAGGTCTTGACAAAAAAATATCTAAGGAACACAATTTAGTGGTATAACAGTTATTTGAAACAATGAAAAATTTTGTACTGATAATAAATTGTTTAATAAAGTATTTTGTCTTTTTCTTTAAAATTATTTTATTTTTATCATTTTTATCTATTTTGTAAACAGATTACTTCAAAGTTATTTTAAAATTGATATTTTTAATTTTCCAATAAAATGTAAAAAATAGATTTCTACAAGTCTCCCGCCAATTCCTTTTAAACCGCGTAATATTCTAAGCAAGAGGAATTTTGATATCTCAATTCCTCTTCAATGATCTTGCGCATCAACGCAATTAAATGTGATTACTTAATCACTAGATACTTTCATCTCATTTCCGAATTATTTAATGATCCCTCAGTCTATATTAATGGGATCGTAAAGCAGGTGTGAACGTACAGACGCATAGCTCGGATTCCTGGACCCGGAAGTAAAATTGTAGTGGACCTATTTAGCGATAATACTCGCTCTCCAAAATTATATATTTATATATATATATATATATATATATACCTAGTTTTTCAATATTAAATCTTTATATCAAGATATATCATAATGTGAAATTTTTTCAGTAACTAATATTCAAATTACGTATATTCTGTATATATACGCATAAAAAAAAATCAGGGTTTTCTTCTTATTGTTAGCAAATAAAATTTCATTATATTTTTGCTTTTCCTATTTAATGTTTCCTAAAAAACGTACGATGTGCTTCAAAATTTGAAGTAAATGCGACAGTGCTGGTCCAGTATACCGGCCAGTTAAAGCTCATATAATGTTTTATTTCTCATGACTCTACGCGCGATCGTGAATTTGCGGAAATTCACTGTTTCGATTGATTGCGAAAGAAAATATGAAAGGAATACATGTAGACCTATTATTGTTAGGCATATAGCACTAAACTCGTATTTCTGAGTTTCAATTAAAAGAAACATATCTGTTCTGCTTTAGGATGAAACTACATTTAGCATCAAATATACATCGCACAAAACAAATGATAATACGGAAGAAAGCTTGAATTAAATCATATATGATAGTGGTATAAATAACAGTATAAAATTCTCTTAACAATTAATAATAACTTACATATCAATATTTCAGATATATAATAGATGAATGTAATAGAATTATAAATATACTCGTTTTAAATACTATCAAGATCGAAGAACAAAGACATATTTTCGATGCTAGATAAATCGATCTTCTCGATATGTGAGATCACGTTTGTTCACTTTCATATGTGCGAGAGGATATGTATTCATTTGGCATTAATGATTAGCAGTGCTCTTTTCTGCTCGTACAACCGTAACAATGACTTTTCGCGCGAATAAATCTCTCGTTACGCTCGCGAATGTCCATATATTTCGATTCGATATTATCGAGAATAATAATTACGGACAAATGTTACGGTGACAGAAGTTTCTTTATTGCTATCTTTTTTTTAATTTTTGTATCTCTATATTCATATCCTTTCAATGGTGATATTTTTGTCGATTAACGATGGATCACATCGTACAACACATATATAAAGAGATCTTATTTTTTTTGGATGAGATTTTTTTTGCAATGGAATATTGATATACTACTCATTGAAACTGAATTAAAGACAAAAGCTAATTTTTTCTGTCCTTTACATTTTCAAGACTACCAATTCGTAGTCCACTCGAGTGATAGTTAATTCGGAAAAAATAGAATTTTTTTTTTTAATTTGAAAGAATCTTTTAATAAGCCAAAAAACTAGCCAAAAACTTCATGATTGAATTAATTTTTAAATATTAAAGCAATTAATCTATTAATATTAAAAGTTAAAATTAGATAAATTCTATATATATATATATTTAATCTATCGGTTTGCTGAGACAAATTTATATCTTGGTATCACGAATCAAAATTTCTGCTAATTACAAATTTATAGAAGTCTAGTTAAAGTTTGCAACTTGTCGATTATTTCGAATCGCGAGACTCCTCTTTTTTAATTCGATTTTTTTTTAATTTCTTTCAGTTCAATTCGTCGATATTCTACGGTGACAATATATACTCAGGAGAAGATCGAATAGGACAAGGATTTTTTTAAATTTTAGACGTGTGTGGCAGCATTTGTCAAGCAACTAGCAAGTGCATCTACATGTGGGAATCAATATCTCTCCATACTGAGAATAGAAGCAATGTTTGTGAGTGTATTGCGCATTTTGTTGAATGTTATTATTTAAGGCAGCATGGAGTTACTTTACCAACCAATCATATCGCATTAAAGTCGAATTTCGTTTTTTAGTTCTCCGATATAAATAGCACCTATTATTCTTTCAAGTTTAAACTGTGGGTTTTAAACCTTTCTTGTTTTAAAGTTGCACGTTGTTTTTTTGTTGCGCATCATTCAGATGATATCGAACAATAAGGTGGTAAGCGATATCAGACAGCCATTGCCTTCTGATGGCTGTTTTTCTAAGAAAGATATGAGGAAAATGGAAAAAAGAAAACATGATATTAGCCGTTCAGAAAGTAAGAAATAAGAAAATGATAATATAAAAGAAAGAATGAGTGAACAATATTCTGTTCAAAAAAGTAGGAAATAGATTAAAAGCTATTGAAGCGAGACAGGAGATAATATAGAGTCATGCACAAATAATAGTGACACTTATCAAACTTGTTTTTTTTCGAACATTTCTGTCCGATGCCATTCTTCAATTTACAAAAAACAAGAAAATGTAAGATAATGTAAATTAAAAAATGTAAAAATTTTGGCTATTTTCATTTTTAAAAACACGATAAGAAATGTTATGGTACAAGAATAATGATTCATATAATGTACAATACTATTATTTTTGTTGTATCAAAAAAAAAATAAAAATTCGAAGAATTTTTACCTAAAATGTCCGATACTATCCGGCCTTCCCCTAATATAATTCGTACGAAACGTCTTCTCGCTTCGTTGTTGTTCGCTTTACCGAATTATGAATACTCAGAAAGAAGATTCCGTCGAGGAAGATGGCAAAGAAGAAAGATCTCTTGACACAAGCCATAAGAGCGCATAAATTATCGTCGCCTCGATGAAAATCGCGGAATGATAATCGAATAATTGGAAGAGTTGCAAGTATGCTCATCGGAAGAAATTTGTCGAGAACAGGAAGACAATCAGCAGCAGCGCTGAGAAACGGGACACTCCGACGACGCCTGAGCCCAAGTTGTCCTGGATGACGTTATCGTGGCATCGCGCGACGAGGTCGAAGTCGACGACGTTCATGGGCTTGCCGTTGTATTCGAACGGCGAAATGCAATAGTTACGGCGTTGAAACTCAACGCTGTTACCTCGGACGAAATCGCTCTCGAGGACATTGTGTGCCTGGCAATCGCAAGGAAAATGATTATCGATCGCGCTGACTGTATCCACCTCGAGAACGACGTCCTTGGCATGACGCGGTGCCTCCAGCACGTGATTACCGTGGAAACGTAGAACCTCGATGTAATTTTCGTGGCGCAGGTACAAACGCTCGATCAGGTCGATTTTGTTGTTGAGCACATTGAGGCGGCCGACGTAAAGGAGACCGGTAAACGCGTTCCTCTGCACCACGCCGAGATCGCTCTCTTGGATGTAGATCGAGTGCACGTGCGACAGACCGCGGAAAGTATAGGCCTGCAGTCCGAACAGGTCCATGTAACTGAGCTTGAGCTGACCGACATGCTGGAGGCCATCAAAGGCGTCCTGCTCAATCGTGCGGATGCCAGACGGGAAGATGAGGTTGTTGACATTGGTGAGGCCGGCGAACGCGTGGCTGCGAATCGTCAGCAGTGGATTGTTGCTCAGCAGGATCACGTTGATGTTCGATGTGCCGGCGAACGAGTAGCCCTCGACGTAGCGGATCTTATTGTTCGCAAGCAGCAGCACCGAGACGTTCTGCAGCGCGGCGAACGAGAATTTCTCGATGTACGGCAACGGAGTATGCTGGATCGACAACTCACGCAGCCGATTCAAACCGCGAAACGCGAACGGTCGTATGGAGGAGATGTTGTTACCGTCCAGGGTGAGCTTACGTAGCACCCGGAGACCCGCAAATGCATCACCCTTTATCACTGGGAAGTTGTTCTTCGTCAGCGACAATTCCTCGACACTCTCCGGCAACTGCTGGGCCGGGATGTCCTCGAGGCCACCTGTATTGCAGAGTACCTGTAATGAAATCAATTGCCGTGTTTTAATTCACAGGAGCTCTCACGAAGACACGCACGCGGAAATCATTACTATTTTGTTATCAGTTACTATTTTGTGACATTTACAACAAAAACTGATTAATATTTTCAAAATGCCATTTTGGTTTATCGAAATTTCATTTCTGGGTTGAAAATCTCGAGCGCTCCTTTTAAAGAGCGAGAATTTCCAAAAATAATGAATATACGCTTCCGCTTGAATCTTTTTCTCTCTTTTTAGTTTCTTATGTGATTATAAAATATTAGAAAGACCCGCATATTTTTGCGAAATTAAAGGCATGCGTGTTACAAGACGTTACTTTCTACCTGTTTCGGAGAAAGGCAAATACATTCTAGTGGACAGTCCCGGCTTCTCGTCGTCGTAATCTCCAAGTCGGAGGTATACGTCAAGTTCACTGCTGCTATGCATAGCAGGTAGTAAATGCAGATCTAGGAAAATACGCACAATTATATAAAATAACCGAAGAAATATCCTGTACATTCATTCACAATGCTGAACGCATTGTATATACAGAGTGCCTCTAAATTCCCGCATACGGAATATAATAGACGTGATATTTTATGCTAAAACAAACAATTTTTTCCTTTAGCAAAATTGCGTCCGATAAGTAGTTTTTGCAGAAGAGCAGATTAAAGTTAACAAATAAGAGCAAAAATTATTCATCGGACGCAACTTTTGCTAAAGGAAAAAGTTGTTTGTTTTAGCATAAAGTATCACATCATGAATTCCGTATGCTGGAATTTAGAGATATTCTGTATATCGTTTTAACTTTTTAAATCCAGTAGATTCATATCTCTCTAAGAAAATAGAAAAAATAATCTTTGAAAAAATAAGGATGAAAATAGATTAAAGTGACGAATGAAAACAAGTATAAATATTTTTATTAATTGTGTAGCGTTTAGAGAGAGAAAAAAAACAAAAAAATTGAAAAAGAATATTTATTAAACATTTTTAAGTCAAATCATATTTAGGCAATAATGTATCGTAAAAACAAAAAACCCACAGCTATATTTTTCGTAACTTAATTAAGACTGCATGATACATTGGTTATTAGATTAGTGCGTATTTGCCAAATATGAAATGGAAATTGAATCGAAATTGAAGCAAAATTGTTTCGATGAGAATTTGAAAATGTACTCTTTTTCAAATGTACTCTTTTTAAAAAAAAAATCTTCCCTTTCAATCTCCTCTTTTCTAATATGCAAATAAAAATTCGAGAATCGGAATCCGAATGAAAATAAAAGACTCGCACCAATCTAACATTTATTTATTCAAATATCATGTCAATGCCGGATCGTAAACCGATCGGAGCATACCAGACACGAACGCATGCAAAACACACGAGACGCGGTGCGTATGCACCGCAATCGCATGCCGGGCTGCGTACCTGCGCCCTGCGATACATCAATCCCGG
>NW_012130076.1:4784155-4802812 GCF_000143395.1 Atta cephalotes
TGTGTGTGTGTGTGTGTGTGTGTGTGTGTATGTGTGTGTGTGTGTGTGTGTGTGTGTGTGTGTATAATATATTGTTCTTATATATANAATAATATATTATATATATATATATATATATATATATATATATCTAGGGATGAAACGAGGGCATCGCCGACGGAATGTCACACGACGCGTAACACAACGCACCAGCGGCCGCCGGGGTTTTTTCTCTTCCACCCCCGGAATGCCCACGCGCGAGAACACACACGCACCCCCTCGCGCACGCACACCTGCAAGCACGCACGCACGCACGTGCGTATCTGCCCGCGCGAGAATCCGCGTTCTATTCCCTCTCTCCTATCTCTTCCTCTCTCGCGCGGAACGTTTCGCGGCGGTCGTTCGACGCGCGAGATGCGGGACGGCGATGATAAGAATGTAGACAACGAGGTGGTGAACAACGACGTGAACGATGTGAACGACGAGAACGAGCGGGCGGAGCGAGATTTCAGCATCCGCGCGCGCGGCCGCATTCGCCGGCTGGGCTCGGGGCTTTATTTCTCCTCGATTCACCCTCTCGGCAACTCCGCCCCCTTACCCTGCAATCCCCTTTCTCAACCCCCTGCAGTCGTCCAAAGACTCGAGCGCACTGCGCAAGCCCATAATTATTCTCCCCGCGCGCGTATCGAGGAATGAAGCTTATTAGCGGGACGTAACTGTGTTTCTCTCCATCTATCCTTTTCCTTCCCATCCTCCCTGTTTTTCTTCCCTTTTCTATCTTTCTCCGTTGCGCTACCTCCGCAATCCCTGTCGAGAACCCGAAACTACGCTGCGAGGGCCACGCAAGTCGTTTCGTCATTTAGAAGGCATCCTCGACATACCTGATGCATTTGGAGGATTCGATTTAAAGCTCATTCCTCTTTCCCCATTCTCCTCATTGTTACCTCATTGTTATCTCATTTCTTATAGTTTCGCGAAATCGTTTCCAATCGTTTCTTATTTGCTTATTTACAATACTTAATTCTAGATCAATCACATCGCGAATGTCGTATTTTATTTCTCTCGCTCTATTCGAATCAACAATTTTATTACAATGATATAATAATTATAATTATATATATATAATACAATGATATATAATTATTATTAAAATTTTATCTCTCTCGCTTGTGAAACTTTTTAAAAATAATACGAAAGAAAAATATATAAACGGATTTGCAGAGACACAGATAATCAAGTATATCTCAGCAAAATCGTGCAAATCTGTAATTGTTTATGACTACGTTTACACGCCAAAGTTATAACATTGACGTCATAAAATTGGCCAATTATAGCTATTTCTCTGAAGAATGGAATGAACTGCGATGAACTGGCTAGTTTTATAATATTGATATTACAATTTTGGCGTAAATCTAATCGTATAAAATGTTGTCTACGATCTGGCAACTTGCCTTACATTTGCCTTCAACGGTTATAAACTTATTAGCAACAATATATTGCACAATAGTTTAATGGCAAGATAGCAGCATCAAAGTTAGTTTACATTATCAGCAATATGATAGCATTGTATAAAGCTATAGATTATTAAGACAACATGACGGTAATACCATAAATTTTAATGATGAAAATTTTAAAGTTGTTAGCAAGTTGCTTCCTAAAGCTGTCATATCGTGAAGGCATCAATTTACTCACAAATGCTGACTCAATTGCTGCAATTCTGATAAAAAACGTACACTTATTTATTTACGAGCAATATGCCAACATCAAGATGTTGCTATCTGGGGATATCTACGAGAAAAAGTGATGTCACAGACAGTGTCATAACGATTTAATCATCTAAATTCCTTCAACTCTTCCATCATCGATTGTAGGATGTAGCTAAAGAAATTTCGCGCGACACCCTGTAGAAGAATTATCATCGCATTACGTTGTGACTATAGAGCTTCAAAAGCCTTAATCCGCCATTGCTCGCACACACATACACACATGAGTGCACAAGAACGTGTACGCTGCACTGGCACAAAACGATCGGAATTGCGAGGTACGGTGCGGATCACTGAACTCGACATACCATGCGTGTGTACTCTCTAATCAAGGTAAACTCAATTAATGGGATTGATTAATAAGCAACAACAGTGTATAAGATTATATGGTTTATTTTGTAACAAACTTGCACAATTATTGATAACATATATTTCGTGAGAGCAAGTGTTGTAAATATATAATATATATATAATATATATATTTCGCTGTCATTTTTCGTATAATATATATATATATATTATAATATATGCACAAATAAATCTATATACTTGTACATTTTTAGATATACATATATTTATTTATTTATTTATACGCGCGTCATATACATATATACGTGGACGCGCATTCTGCGTGTGCGTGTAAGTCAACGTAGTAAAAAAAAAAAATCAGTCTTACAATCAGTCTTACACCGCTAATTGTTAAAAGTGTCATTGTCCGCCTATGACTATTTACAAATTGTATGAATAAACGAACAAGGAGAAAGATTAAAATGTCACGAGTGAGATAATGGAGTTTCACATACTAATAATGGACTTTATTTTACGCAACATAGCAATGGTTGATAAACGGTATAAAATCAACACTAATAATTAATGCGCCGCGTTCACATCGTAAAGATTAATCAACGAATGAAGGCACGTACTAAGGGAAAAAAACCTCACGATGTATGTATCGTATTTAAAAGACGCGCTTACAGGCGCGTTGGTACTTTGAAGTGCGCTCTGCAGACACACACACGTGGATTAAAATAGATATATCGATTATATAAAATGTGCTCTCGCATCAACGCTGCACGATATACTCTGATAAAATGATAAACTAATCGGTTTTTTAAAACAACGTACTCGTATCCGTACATACGAATGGATACGTGTATATTTCCTTAATTAGTTATCCTACATCTTCCTCATCTGCAAGTTATCCCAGTTTGATTTGCAAATAGATTTTGGAAAAAAGAGTACAATGTACAAACATATGTTAAATAAGCCGAAGAAAGAAATCAAACGTAATAAAAAGGGGTAAAAAGGAAAAGGAAAAGAAAGGTTGTTTGCGGTTAATGAAAATTCTTTTACGTGAAAAATTATCAAAATAGGATATCTTGCGTATATTTCTTACATCGCTCGACGAATATCTAATTAGTGCACGTTACACTCTCGATTGAAGTAAAATTTATTAAAGCCTAACAATAACGTGTCTTACTTGCTAGTTGTACTATTGTACTTACAGTGCACTCTGTGGTATAAAAAATAATAATGCATAGCGCGATAACAATGACTAAAATAAAGTAATATACGCACTCTTAAATAAAACATTGATTTAATTAAAATATATAGTAGGGCTTCAAATTGCCTTACGTAATACATTAACGATGTTAATTTAACTTCAGAGATCTTTGCATTGTTTGAATTTATTTTCTAAAAGATGCATTTGATCACATGGCGGGCAGGTACTGGCATTATCTTGCATTATTTCACATACATTCTGTAAATATCTTCTCTACAAAAATTTTATTGCAATAAATATGGAATGACTTATATATTGAGGTAGAAATCCTCGAGGTAACTTTGGTCTGTAGAGAGGCAAAGAATCGACGAAAAATGATTAAGCATTGATCTTATCTATTTTTTTTCCTTTTTGATCTATTTTTTTATGCGCACTTAGCACATTTGAATGCAACAGTATATTTTACAATGCGTTTTTAATTAAATATAATTTGTTTAGCCATCTTTTATCCTATATATAAATATATGTTTTCCAGATAAGAGTAAATAAATTAAATCACCACGAAATTTAAAAAAATGTCGAAACTAATACAAAGTTAGGGTGTTTTAAAAATACAAATATATGTTATGTTGTCATGTACGCAAAATGTTAAACAATTGTAAATTAATAATTTGAGTATTTATATTTCGAAGATCACTGTAAAAGTAAACATACATTTTTGCATTTTTCAATATTTTCCGTATTGCAGATATAATACAGAAAACTTGTATCTTTATTTAATTGCAAATTGAAACTTTCTCGATACTTTGCCTCAATTAAGTTTGAGTATTTCAATCGGTGATACACGGTTGATATTTCAAGTCTGCGTTTTATCAGTCTTACATTAATGAACACGTTGTTTACATGAGGTATTTCGTTATTATCATTACTGCCGATATGTTTGAGCAATATTGCAATCGTATCCCGGAGCTGTGGTCAGTAACGATCAAATACAACGACGAAGTACTTACAACGCTAACAAATTAACAGCGATATTTATTAAATAATACAATACAAAATAATACAACAAAGTTTGTAATGAAATGATAATCAGCACATATGCGAGTAAACCTATCATCCGGAAAGTGTTGCTTGCTTATTATTTATTACTGGCACGTTATTATTATAGAATATCTCCCATCATTTTTATTTCATTTACATTGACACAATAATGAGGGGAGAAAAGGACACTTTATACGTAGCGTAATAGTAGAGATTCCATTTATGAATCTTGTATTATTTCGCTGTCAATTTGTTAAAGCTTTAATGCTATTACGGTAGACAAATATCCGCACAAATGAATATGTCGCAAGACAAGAAAGGTATCTCTAAATGTTGCGCGGTATAATACCATTACAGACGTACTCGTCTTATCTAACCTTAGAAATATTTTTGAGTAAAGTTTCAAAATATTTGTATCTGTATTTTTTTTAAATTTCATATCTTTTCATATGCATTCTTTCTTATCGTCATTGTTCGCGTTGAAAATAATAATTAGCTGGCGACACGTTCTTTTGTGCAATTCAATGTTTTTATTAAACCGTAATTCGCGTTAAATTTTAAAGTATTTTGAATGAATACAGGCTAGTTCTAAACTATACGCAAATCGCGAATCACGAACAACGAATCAATAAATTTGCAATAATTAACAGCTTTATCATTATTTTAGTAATTTAATCTTTTAAGATAATCATGATGATTATTTAGATCTTATTTTCGTATAAGTTTAAACAGGAATAAATACATTTACGTTCGTCTACCGTATATCCAAAATGTATATCTAAAGAATTACAGATATAAAACGCCTCGGCAAAATGTTGCGCTAGCTGTTCACCTACACATTCGAGAAGAATATTGCAGCAAATTGATGTCAATTACATCCGCGTTAATTTCGTTTTGCTTGCCGACATGATTTGATTGCCAGTAGAAATCGAGCAGAATTTGTCATTTCATTAAATTCATAAAAATAGAATATGTCATTTATATGATTACAGAAAGATATTGCTCGGTTTCTGCGGTCAATCAGTCATCATATTCACATTCTGCATTTGTTCTGTTACGTTCTACTGATCAAATTTGATGAATACTCTGCAAAATCTATTTTCGATTATTCGGAATGAAAATGCACACTCGGTGAAGGAAATTCTGTTGCAATTATAACAAAGCAATACACGACATGATGGAGTGATAAAGAGCTCAAGGTCAAAATAGATTTAATAAAATGTAATTTGTTAGAGAAATAGAAATTAGAAAAATTGGGGAAATGATACGAAAATGACTATTTTAAGATGCCTAATCGATGAAACTTTCTCATCGGACATTATAACTTTACGAAGTTTAATATGAAAGTTTAGTATGAAAAAAAAAATCGTAAAAGATGAAAGACAGAATATTTAAAACGAGCACAAATTTAATTTTGTTTTACGAAATTGAGCTTGCTGCAAACTGATCTACTCGTATCTCATTATCCATCACTGGACTGTAAAAGTTAACTATAATCGCAACAGTCGTTACTATCCAATCCTGTTTCTTGCACCTCGTCTTTAATCGCGGTCGATGTAGTGGACGGCGGTACTATCACTGGAATCACGTCGGATTTGCGACTCACCGATAAATCCTCTACTTGATCGTCCAGGTCCTGCTGTTGCTGTTGCTGTCTTTGCTTAGCGCAACGTATCACCGGACTCGAGCTACAACGGGCCATCGAGTCTGATATTGAGTCCCGCGATGAATCCTTCGTCTTTGCATATGCGGCTTCAAAAATTGCGGCACTCGTGCCGGCCAAACTCTCAGTGACGTTGACATTGCTACTCTCGTTCTCATTTTCGGAGAGAGCATTGGCACTGCTGGCGCTGTTGTCATAAAGAGCGCCGTTCACGTTGGCGCCGATGCCATACGGGAAACAAGCCCCGCTTCCTCCGTTGCTTGCTGAACGCTTGAATGGTCGCGATGTAGGGATACCCAGCTTTTTCACTTTGTCGTAAAGCGTACGCGATGGCACACCGTATTTTCGCGCTGCCTGAACGGCGCTCATACCTTTTCTCACTGCCTCGATCGCCGCGCTGATGTCATCTCGAGTATATTGCTTATAACGTTTCCATTCGGGTTTTGGCTGAATGCAGTCCGCAGCAGCTGCGATGAATTAATCAAATAATATTAATATAACGATCAATAATCGAGCAATTTTTTCATTTGCAATAATGTAATAGTTTCTATATTTAATAAGACATAAGTGATACGAATGAATAAATACGTTTCGACTCACAGAGCCGAGTTATCTATGATATATTCACATTTTTTACCGTATTAAATTAATAACTTAATGAGAATCTCGCCGTTAAACGAAGAGAGTCAGTCATATAAAAAAATTTAGAAATTGATATATGAAATTTCACTACTGAACATGATCGAGATATGAAGAAATTTCCTTATAATCTCAAAGAGAACGAATACAAATAGCAGAATAATTATATGAATTCTAATATCATGGAATGATATTAGAGTTCATATAATTATTCTGCTATTTATGCAACAAAGATTTAAAATTTATATTATTCAAAGAATAATTGAAGAAGGTTCTGTGAGCAGAAATGTATATATTCATTTTTATTATTTATATTTCATTAAATATGAAAACCTTTTATTAATTGTAAATCCAAAAATTGCTCGATTATTGATCGTTACATTAATTTGATTTACTGTGCATATTTTCGAGCGTTATTATACTTAATGATTTAAAATTAATATTGTTATAATATCTATTTATTTAAAAAATTATAAAAGCAACAATATAATATTATCTATAGAATATTGAAATATAATATAAAAAACTAATATATATATATCCTTTTAGTCTTTTTTTTGTATTTTTTAATATTATATTTTATATTATATTTTCTATATATAAAAGTATAATCGAATATAAATATAGTAAAAGTATAATCGAATATAAATCAAATTTTTGTAACAGAGAATAGCTTGTTCTCGCTCCAAGTCACGATCTCTTCCGTTGCGGCAAATTTTGTAGTAAAAATATGCACATTGTAATAATATAATCTATTATAATAATATTATTTTATTATTTTACTAAGGAAGTAGTTTTTCATTTACGTGTGTTTATTAAACCTTCGCAAACCAGATGGAAAATCAACATGGATCATGAATATCTCATACTACATTGATAAATATTTAATATTATAATTTAGTATGATTGGTAACAACGCACTTTCCAATTGCACAAAATCGGCAACATGCGTGCGTTTTAAAAAGTAAATAAATTTTAGTAAATAAATTTTTAAAAGTTATAGAAATTCATCTTGCTAGGGTATGTCACACCTCACCTGATTCGCGGAGGATTAAATTCCTTTGGGTTGTGATTCCTTGTGTATTATCAGTAGTTCCATGTGAGTTTTGTTCATATGACGCAGGGGATAATAAATTCGTCAATTCGTTTACATGTTGTAGATAATATAAAGCAGACAACTTTAAATAATTTGGCCTTGCATAATATGAAACTCCTGCAATATTTGAGTTGCTATTGCTACCTGAATTCCTTGCAGTATCTGGATAAGACTGCGGGGACGATTGTCTTTCATCTTCATCTGCGTAGGAGGCATCTGCATGGACCGTCGTTTCACCGTGAATCAGGTCGTTGTTGCGGCGGTTGTCGCTGTCGTTCGTGGATCCATTGCTGTTTGCGTTGCGGTAGTTGACTGGTTCATGGCTGTCTGGTTGCAACAGCGGCAGAGCCTGCGAACTGTCAACGTGAGCCTGGCCAAGTACCGTGCGTAATATCGGCGTGTCGTTATTTATCAGCAGGCCTGACGGAGGTTGCGGCAGCTTCCGGCGTTTGAACGGCGAGGTTTCGATACCGTTGTCGTAGGATCCGCCACTGCCACCAAGAACGGAGGAGAGCGACGTTGGAAGCTGATGACCCGTGGAATGTAACAACGGCCACGTACTTGGTAATGAGCTTGCCAGGTGACTCGAACCGCGATCGTGCGAGACCGAGTTCCCGTAAAGGGAATAGTAAGACGGCGGTGACGAGTGGCTGGCGCCACCACCACCGGTGCTAGTGCTGGTACTGATATCGGGTGGCGGCGATACCGACGTTTCCTCAGGGCGAAGATCGTGCGTATTCGGTGTATTGCTACCGTGTTCCTCAACCAGACCTTTTACCTTCAGTACTTGCGCGATCTTCAGCAGATCGGATAACTGTTCATGCGCCACGTTCACCTCGCCGCGATACATGTATTCCAATATCGCCTTTATCTCCGGAAACCCAACGTCTTTAAGGACGATTATTGGATGGTAATTATAGCCTGGCAGTTGGTGAAACAAAGTCTGGAAATACGTCGAGCATGCAGCCAGCACGATTTTGTGACACTTGACCGTCCTACCGTCATCGACAGCAAGGGTGACATCGGTGAATGCCGCGTTGTGCAGCAACTCCTCGAAGACATTCAACAGGTTCGAGCGATGATTGTTCCATCGGAGGCAGTACTGTTGCGAAGCAGACATGATGTCCAAGGGGGTGTTTCTCTGTCTTCAGCGAGCAATCTATGGCAAACACATTCACTATTCACTATTCAAAGTAATGCTAGACTGCAACTCGACTGACTCGGTCGAGCGACGAGATTGAAATGTTCACATGCAATCCCCCCGCCCTAACACCAGAGTTTCCTGCTGATGACGCATGGTTCATTTGAAAAATATCCAAAAAACTCTCGAAACTAAAGCTATTGAATTTATCTACCGATAAGAACCTGTGCGAGGGATCAAAGGTTATAATTGCATTCTAATGCATACATTATTATATAGTTTGTCATTTGCAATGTACAACGTTCTTTTTTTTCGCCATTAAAAACTAAATCAACAAAAGTTCCATTCCTATCGATGTCAACAGGAAGTATTATCAATAATATTTCAAATAAGATTGAAACTGAAACAATTTCGATATCGATCTTATTGCAGATAGAAATAATATCGAAAATAAGGAAATTGTGTAAAAAATTTACTATTTTTACAAAAAGAAAAAATTGAGCTCGCACTTACCGAGAAATTTACGATACTATCATAAAATTTCTACATCTCGTAATTTTGTTAAGCTAACTATTAAAAAATTTACGAACCTTTCTTTTGTCTTTAATATAATTCATATTCGAAAAAATTTATAAAATAATTAATTTGTAGAAATACTTATAATAGATGATTTCGCCACATTGAAATAAGTCTACATTTCAAGACGATCACGATCTATATGATTACGACATACAAAGTTGACCGTTAAATGTCTGTGATAAAGAGATAAAGTACTTTTTTTCTTTTATGCCATTCCTTGTTAATCTTTAGTTGAAAATTCAAAAACTCATTGTCATGTCAGTCTCGAGACTGTTTTCGAAACTAGCAAAGATTACATATCTTAAGGTCCGAATACGATTAGAAAAAGAAACATCCGAGCACAAATACAGTAACACTATACAAACTAAAAAAATGACCACAATGATAAGAATATGATAAGATGATGTCGAGACAGACGTCGCAAAATATTTACATTATGTATCAAAAAGCGTTCTATCTTATTCAAAAGTTGTATTTAAATTTTAGTAACGCTATATATAGAAATTTTTCCAATAATTATATTTTAATGTTGTATAAAATATATACCATAAAAGTTTCTTGTTTCGCTTTAGAATCATATTACCAAAATAGTATTAATATTATAATAATACTATAATATTAATATGTACTGTAGCATTATATTAAACTCTTGACGACAGTCTGTCGTCGATAAAAACGGATATAAAATTGAATATCGCGGATGAAATTGTATTGCGATTCACAAATGCATCCTAAGAATTGCGTGTCAATTCTTGCGAAATTTCGTTATTTTCGTTCACGTTAGGTATATATACGAGCATGAACTGAACGGTGATATTTGCTTGAATTGTCTGCAGATGCACATGGAGATTTTTTTACCCTTGCCGTCGACATTCATAGCAAAAAGCTATCATAAAACTCCCGAGGC
This sequence comes from Atta cephalotes, assembly GCF_000143395.1. NCBI lineage: Eukaryota > Metazoa > Arthropoda > Insecta > Hymenoptera > Formicidae > Atta > Atta cephalotes. The sequence goes on from NW_012130076.1 coordinate 4,794,468, forward strand.
AAAATGAGCATAAAAAAAGATTTTTCAGTGAATCTACCTGATCATTACTTTCTCTTAACCCTTTCTTTCAGTTAAAAGAACTAAAGTATCAGGCTATAAAGTATGCAGACTTGTATCCTCTGTCAATTTTACTGCCAAAGAGTTATAAATATTTTCGTACTTTTCTTTAAATTAATAAAGGCAACTCTTTTGTTAAAGATTTTTAAAACTTTCACAATTTATTCCACTTCAACCGACAGATTTAACATAAATAAAAAAACCGTTTGTCTTTGTTATTTTTTGTTGACTTTATTTTTGCTATTCATACATTTACTGTTCATCTCTCATTATTTCTGCATAATTCATTTTTGACATTTTAATGTTGAATATACATAAATTTGCAATTTCTACATATCTCATGGGTTCAATATTCTAAATTTATCAGATCTGTCACTTTTCTGCTTTTATTTTTCCCTTCCCAAATATATATAATTGCGAATATAATTGAGATAATAAAAGAAAATAAAACGATCGATATTTCGTGACTGGGGTGAAATCGCTTCTCGCGAGGGGAAGTTAGTCGATATTTGCATTTCTCGCGTAGGGTGAGTCACGCGTCTCACCGACTTATTAGTCGACCCAGTAGGAATTAGGAACAAGCAGATGATAAGAAAGAGATAAGGAAATCTCGTGAAACTAAGAAATGTTGCATACGTGGAACCGTAAGACTATGGTTAATGATGCCAGCGAACTACTTTGACGTTTTTAATCTGGTCGACAAATGCAAATTACTCTCGACCGATTCTATTCGCTAAACTAAAATTTGCAAAAATAAATTTTTCGCGAGGCGAAAAGAGATAAAAGAAAAACATCAACTACAAACGTCGGATTTAAAAACAAAAGTCGGATGATCCACAATGATCCAATAACTTTAAGTAGAAAAAAAAACTTTTCGTAGTGATAAGTATAAGTGCAGCGCAGAGATGTTAGAGAAATAAGCGAAGGTAAGCTTATTGTTAATGATAAAGAAATAATAAAGAAAAAAATTTTCAATTGCCGATTATTCTTGTATTTCTTTTAAACCTCTCAAGAATTTTTATGTGTTTTTTTTATATGCAATTTTTTATTATATATATGTTTTAAATTACGGAAAAACCGTTTAAATGCTCCCAACACACTTTGCACTTAATAAGCAAAAAGCGAATGCGGATTAGTTTCACCTTGCCGTGGATCGTTGAAAGCGGAAGAGGAAAAAGTGCGTTGAACTTACTTATAGTGATTTTGGTAGACGCTTCTCTCGCGACGACGAAACGTTGGACGGCGATCTAATAAAAGCAAGCGCAGCCAGAGAGATGCAGGCTGGAGACTAATGTTCCTCTCTTATATCATGAATCTCTGGATGATCTTGGATACAAAACGCGAATCATCAAGGAACGATGCCAAGGAACTTATGGTCGTTATCAATATATCCCATACGATCTTCTTTTCTCTTCCCCCTTCTCTCTTATTAATCTCGTCTAGCGTCTAGTGCAGCACAAAATGTGTGCACTTCGGACGCGCTGAGGACCCCGGCTACCTCCTCTCTTCTTCACTCTCCCTTCCTCTCCTGCGCTCCTATCTACCTATGTATATAACGCGTGCACGCCTCGTGCGCTGGACATGCCGTATCCGGAAGACGCAAGAAAAAAAAAGAAAAAAAAGACACATACACACACACACACACACACACACACACAATCGTACACGCACTTCTTACTTCACGCACCCTTATTTCACTCCACTCCGCCCCCCGTTGTTAATTGCACAAACGTGGAGAACCATGCGCGCCCGCAAATATAAGCTCCACGTTCTCCAACACAGAAGAGGCCCGTCCGGGAATCAGAAAACCTCTCTTCCTGCCTGCTCGACGACCACTGACGCTTGCACCATGCCATTGGCCGTAGAACTCGGCCTAGCCCGTCACGCGGCGACAGTCATAGGGGTGGTGAAGTGAGTTCATCACGTCTGTGAGTTTTCTCCTTCTTCGTGTGCGTCAGTTGGGGCACCAATGGCGTAACCTTCGCTAAGGCCACGACCATGGCCCCCGTTCTAACAAGTTTAACGTAACTCTTCTCGCAAGAAGATAAATTAATTCAGGCAGCTCAAGAGCCGCACCGGAAGCGTATGACGAAAATAGGGAGTGGTATCATCAACGTACTGTAGGGCGTACTTGTATGCGAAAGTTTTGAAATAAATTTCAGCTTTATGCGAATTCTTAACGTCTTCTTAATCGCACTTGTATTAGACTTTAAGGATTTAAAGTTTATGATCAGAAAAAGTCGAGGGGAAATTCGGACGCGCTTTTAAAAACTTTTGGAACAACTCAGATGTGCTGAGAGAAAGGAAGACAGAGAAAGCGTGGGTGTATGCAGTTCTATACTATGACATTTTCACGTACGAACTATGAAGAGGGATGGTTGTACCGATGTTATATTTAGGAAACTGCTGCTATACGTTATATCTCAAAACTTTTAACATGATAATCGTATTTTGTGGATATCCACATTTTAATTAACACAATTATACAAAAAGAATGATTTTTCTGCAATATCTAAAAATTTAGCTAAAAATTTAAAATAAATTGAAAATAATTTCGTTGAATTATAAGAATAATTATACGTAGGAAGTTTAAGCATGATGAGCAATGTTACTAAAAATTTTGACATTGTAATAACTAATTTAAGCAATATATAATTATATTGATGGTCCAAAAAAGTTGTTTTCAGATCTGTATCTAGCTAAATTTTTTAATATTTCAGCAAAATATTTCTTGTAACTACATATATGTATGTACTACATATATCATACAAAATCGTTTTAAAACAAGTCTGGATAGAAGTTGACAATATTTTTATTTATATTTTTTTTAATCCAAAAACTACATAGAAGAAAAACTTGTTTTTCTGACGTATTTAAAAATAAGAAATAGCTAAAAATATACCTGAAAATAATTTGGCTTGAATAAATTTGATTTGGAAAAATAATTATGCAGGATGCTCAAATTGATTGTTAGAATATTAAAATGTTTTGCAGCAATGCTTAAGCATAATTATTTCTACATAATTATTTTGACGACCCAAACAAAATTATTTTTACATCTGTACCTAGTTAAATTTTTTAATATTTTAGCAAAATTGTTTTTCCCTCATACCTTCTCGATATTAAAGTTCTTTATAAAAAATAAGAATCATAAATATGTCTGCAATTTTGATTATCGTAATGTATTAAAACAATAGATTGTAATTATGGACAATCAATCGTTACGTAAACTAACCGTTGTAATAACATTTTTTAAATTAAATTAACGATGAGAAACGGAATGATTCTCAATAAGATTAGCGTAATTTAAAAAATCACACAGTTATAAATTGATAAAACTAACAAACGAATAAAGCTAAAATTAATGCCGACATTATAATTAAAGCAATTCTATTTTCAGCTTGTTACTGAATCCGATTAATTTGATGTCGCAATGTTATTCATGGAAACGTGCGGCGCGGAGCGACCAAGCACGCCAAGGAAAATATGTAAAACTTACGCCATTGTGCGTGTAAGCATATGTGATAGTGAGGCGCGTTTCGGCGCGCATCGCATCGCTACACGCACGTATACGCACAGCACACGCACTTATTCGCCTATGCTCGCACTATCGGCCAATCACGCGGCTCCTAGGCCAATATCCTGCGGGACATATCACGCGCTTGTACGCGCGTATAAGCAGACGGTCATGCACGCGTGTGCGTGCGTATTTACACACGGTGCGATGGAAACTATTTCGTAGTCTACACCCACGTCAACTTCCCGCACGGGAAGGGTCTATGATGGTACCCAGCAATATACGCATACGCGTTCATGCGTGAGCGCGCGCGCGCGCGCGCGCGTGTTAAGAAGCGAGGGGAATATCGTGGTAGACGAACGCAGGAAAAAAAGAGACCGGGGAAAAATACGTCTAACGTGTGTACATTCGAAAATTGCGACCACGACCGAACTCTACGAGGAACGCTGCGTGCGTGTATGTAATTTCGGCGCGTAGCCCTCAGCAACACACGCATCGACCCCACAGCACGCACACACGTAAGGCGTGCCCTACACGAATTGGGTAACGTTACCATGCGGGGGTTGATGACATGACGCTTCCACTCGAGTATCGTGAGAAAATCGCAAAGTTTTGGGAGAAAGGAAGCGAATAACGCGGAAGCGGAGAAAGCCGACGAAACGAGACTGACGAATCGTAATTAATTAATCGATCGCCGAGTCATTAAACCCGGAGTATCGAATGTGAATAAATATACAGACCGTAAACAAATACATAGTTATTAAAACGTATTAAATTATAAAAGAAATTATTTATTGTACGATGTTGCGAAGGAATAGGATTTATTTTTTTTAAATTATAAAGTCGTCCAACTTGACGATCAAATTTAATTTTAATTTGTGAGATTAGATTATTATTATTATTATTATTATTATTATTATTATTATTATGTCAGTTTGATTGTTGTGTCGCAAGTTCAAAAATAATAAGCACGTAGTCATGTATATCTGAAGTGAAAGTATTAAAAATAAGATAAATTACATATAAAATTATTATTCTTCGACCGTAATTGGCGCTTTTTCTTGTTTAGTTGATTTAAAATTTTTAAATTTTTTTCTCTTTCCATCAAGTAATAAAAACTTTATTGCGGTATGAAAGAAATAATATTAGCACATTTCGAAACGATGAGGGAAAATATGTTACGACTGTAACATAAAATATGCATGAATTCTCTCAGACGTGGAATTTTCGATTCTATTTATCGTAAACCGCGTGCAACCGCCCGTTCGAGAATGGCTGAAAATATGCGGCCTCTTATCTTGTGAGCGTGTCTAAAAACGGAGGAAAGAGCCACGATAAAGCGGAGGAGGGAAAAATCGCTTCCACGGGCTGTGCGTGCGAGAGGGATATATACGCGTGTGCGTATATATGCATCTGTTGCGTACATTCGTGTGCGTGCGTTCGTGCGTGATGCGTGCAGCGGGCGTGCGTTTTCCTTAAATGTCGCAACGACTCCAATGACGACTCCAATAACGATTTCGTAGAGGAAATCGGGAAGATGGAGAAAACGAGAGAGCGAAAGCGAGCGAGAAAGAAAATAAGTAAGAGAGAGAGAGAGAGAGAGAGAGGAGAGAAGGAATGCGACGATGGCAAGGTGAATCTTTGTCCTGTTGCGCCATCGAGAAATTCTATCTCATCATATCGAAGGTAGCGCAGATGTGTATACAGGGCTATGACAACAACTGGTGCATAAGCAGGGTTGGTCTGATCGCTGCAGGGTGCGCCTTTCGTACTTTGTACTCGTGACGCATCCCACGATTGCGTTATGATATTTATATAGGCGCACGGAGTGTCGTATATATATTTTTGCCTGTGAATCAATTTTATATGCCATTATTGAAAATCGATTTGCAACGCGGAGGTATAATAATCCTTAAACTTAATGACCAAGTTGCAATCGAATTCTTCGAGATAACGCGAGAGAATTCATTGCGTAAATAAATCGCGAAATGTATGTACGAGAATATAATTAATTAAAAAATATAAGTCGACCTTCTGAAAATCACATTTATAAAAAGTTCTTTCTCTTCAATACGAATTATTGATAAGGAATCTATTTCGAAATTTTAGAGAAATATAACATTTTATTCTCTACGTGAAATATCTTTACTTGCATACTTTCGTCATATTGTATTTCTCTATCGTAAATAAAACGTGACCTTATCGAATCAACTGACACTTTTAGGATCAATATTTTTAGTAAATAGAATAAAAACCCTACTAAACAAAAGAAATAATTCATCTCTGAAAACCGTTTTCTATTTATTTTATTTTTTTCTGTCCATACATAATAGCACTAGTCCGTAAAAAACAGTAATTAGGCAACATTTTTATCTGAAAAACTTTCACACGAAGCATATCTACAATACCTTAGAACAGCGTTCATTGTTATGATAAAAAGACAAGAAAAAATGTCATTGAATATCACGTAAAACGATATCACGAAAAATGATAAAGAAATGGCGGCGCCAATGGTTTGCTTATCATAGTCGCCATACAGCTGATAGCTACATTTCTATGACGTATATCTTCCATGTAAACTCATGACAACGATGCCAATGGCACGGCAATAGCGACTGATATCGTTTCTAGGCACAATTGTGCACACAAGCATTGTTACTATAACACAACAAATGATTGATTACCTTTATGAAATCTCACGATTGAGGAAAACTTTCATTTCATATCAGAAGCTTTTTGCATTTCAAACGATAATCTCAATGTGTGCCCTCATTAGTCAGAGATTAAATATGCTAGAAAATCATCAAGAGAAATGTGTTTTAAATAATTATATTAATTATTCTCTCTCTTATATATGCAGTTTTAATATATTTTATAATAACTTCAAAAAATATAAATAAAATATTATCTTTCATGAAAACGATCTTATGAGAACATTTGCACTATCGACCATTCCATAATATAAAATTGAAGCGGAATTGACAATGAAATATAAAAAAATATTAAAGATATTATAGAAAAAATGTTGTACATTATATGTATACCCTGGTGGAAAATTTTCACTGAAATTATTCCACGTTTTGGAACACTGCAAACAAAATTTTAGTATTTCAGAAAAATTTTAGTTTAATTTCAACGATTTTAAAAAATTCATTTACAGCAAAGTTTCAGAGAAATTTTAGTGATTTCAGAGTATAAACAGGCATACACAGGCATATTAACGTTGCCTCTAAGAGCGAGGATTCGTTAGCGCTTTTTCATAACCATTGCCATGCTTGCGATCTTCCTTGAAGCACGGCGATTCCGATTCAAGATCGAATTTTTGATCGACACAAAAGTCGGCAGCTACGATCAAAATGGTAAGGGGACGAGAAATTTTTTTCTCCTTGAGCATCCTGAAAGAGGAGACTCCCCCTTCGTTACAGCGTTACGTTGACGAGCGAGAAAGGACGAGGTGGAAACCCTATAAAGGAAAACAGGTTCCTCATAAGCCTTGGAGCTAGCGCAGTTGGCTTTTCGGGTTCTCTTCTTTTTTTTTTCTTTCTCCGTGTCTCTATCTTTTTCTTTTTTCGTGGACGAAGAGTATGGAGATGCGTGCGATGTTCTCGGTTTCACCGCGCGTTCAATGTCCATCGCGTGCACGTATATTGGATGTGCGTGCATCTACGAGTATAATGTTGATCGGATATGTTAATGACCGATGCGGAGGATATCTTGCTACACGCGATTCACTGATTCCATTTATTAGGAATCGCAAGCCCGTGATCGAACAGCTCATTACGTTAAATCGATTCTGTACATTGAGAAAAAAATATAGTTAATTTTAATAAACATTTAGTTCAATACTGCCAACTGAACATTTATTTACAGTAAGTAAATTATTGTTTAATAAGAAAAATAATTGTTAAATCAAATTAACATTTCTTTTATCAAATAAATATATCTTTATATTTAATAAATATTTAGTTGGCAGTATTCAATTAAATATTTATTAAAATTGACTATATTTTTTTTCAGTGTAGAAATTGTCAAATTTCAATTTAAATCTTAAAAACGTCAATCAGGACATTCCTCGGACAAAATATACTGACTAGAATGCATTTCTTAAGTCACTAGATATTGGCCAAATGATTCTGTTACTAAGAAGTTTAAAGCCCTCTTTCTGGAAATTCAAGAAAAAACATCTCTTATGTCAATTTTTACCAATATAGATTTTAGAACTTTAAGAACTTATTTTTTGCTTTAAATCTAAAGGCTTAGGACGCTCGCACGGAAAAAATCCGGGTTCGACTCCCGGCCGGTTATATTTTTCGCAAGAATTAATTATTTACAGATTTTAATATGTTATTTAACATAATTAAGATTGTTTCAAAAATGTGAAAAAGCATAAAAAAAATTGTTAAAAATTGCTAGTCAATTTTAACTCGTGATATTACTGCAGTAATTTAGTAGAATTAGAATTTTAAGACCAAAAAATTATTTCGGTGCGCGTTTCAAAAAGGATTACGTACTACTATATAAATTCACACAGAATAGAAGGATTTAAGATCCAACTAGACTGTTTAAAGTTTTGATTGCTATAATTTGTTATCTCTCTCACACACACACACGCACACACACACACACACACATACACACACATATATGGTCTTATAATATATTATATTACTTATTTTTTATTTTCGTCTACTTCTAATAACTAAAAAAATACACTAGAAAAAAATGTATTATCTTAATTATAAATATTTCTTTGAATACTTGTAAGTAAACA
>NW_012130076.1:4803994-4807017 GCF_000143395.1 Atta cephalotes
ACTGCAATAAAAATATTTATTTACAAGTATTTACTTAAAAAAAAAAATTTATTAAAATATAGTAAATTTTTTCAGTAAATTTTTTAACAAAATAAAATTAAATCATAATTAAGAGAAACTGGACATTAAGTGTTCTGGAGATACTCGGCTGACGATCGTGCGGCATTAACGTCGTGCTCGACTATACTTGGGCTATTCACGGACGTAACAACGCGGCCTCGCCCTTTGCTGGCCGCATTGCAAGGTCATTGACCGTGCGGAGTGTGCGGACCCCAGATCGATGATCAGCTACCTGCTGACACATTGTCGCCAGCACAATGGTCAATGGACAAAGTATCCTTCGTCTGGTGGTTTAGGCATCCCCCGGTACACACCCCCGAGTGAGTCAAGTGCAATTATTCCATATATGTCTAAAAAAGAATTAGGTCTCCTCTTTCGTCCTTTCTTTTTCTCTGCTTCTCTGCATATCCATTCGGATCTGTTCTGCCTTTCGACGCTTTTATAATACTGACCATTGACCGTAATACCCTATTTACCGGGCGGCTTTAACAGGTGTTGTGTAGGTCGATCTCATTCGCCGTTGCGCGAAATGCAGAACGGAATGGGAGCACATTTCCGGATGAAATGTGGGTCACGCAGAACGGCGTAGAAAGCGATCTTGAGGAGCAATTCGCTCCTCGATCGATCCTCGCAATTATGTCACGAAAATTACGATTACAACGAAAATTATACCACGCGTTACATCCTGCGTTTGTAGTTTTAAAAAATTTAACAAAAGAGTAAATTTATATTAACACTAATTTAATATTAACACATATTTTTAATTTAATTTTATTAATTAAAAAAAAATCATCTAAATAAAAAGAAAACATAACTTTTCAATACGAGATAATTCTTGGATTAATTATTAAATTTATTTAATTACTAGTAATTATCTATCTGTTTAATTATTTATTTATTTGTAGAAATTTTAAGCGAGAATGAAGACAAGCAAATAAAATAGGTAACGAAATATGAAAACACTGCATTCATTACCATAAAATTTTTACGTAAACGTGTTCTTCCTATCCAGGATAGAGTCAGGATAGAGTCTAAAAATCTCGTAGCAATAGCTTAAATCAGTAAAATCTACGTTCACAGCTTGCCGACTTCCGCTGATCATCCGGTCACGAAAAACACGGGTGATATCCTGCCATTAAGCCACTGAATTTGTAAATAACTGCATCTCTGTCATACAAACGTCCATATCTGAGAGCGCGAGGACATGCAATGAATTACAAGCGGCTCTCTTATAAAATTGCATCCGTACATTCGAACCCTCATTTGGAAAAACGTAATATACTGCAATTGTAATGAGTTTAGTTATCGAATTACTACTGTTTTGATAAATTGTCGATAACGCGACATGCACGAATGAGAATGAACAGTATGTAATCTAACATATTGCAACATAATAATGATAATATAATTATATAATAATACTTATAATATGATTGTATCCATGAATAACTGTATAATAGAACGTTCAGAACCGGATTTAGAAATAAAGTTCATCGAGGATGTCTTACTTAGAAAAAAATCTAGCGAGACAAAGTGTTGCGTAAAAAAGCATTCACCGTTTCCCTGATATTCTCAAGCTGCCGGCAGATCCCCTTAAATGCCACTTATAATTTGGATTAGATGAAACAGCAGGTACGAGCAGCTGTATAAAAGCATATGCTCTTTAATGACTTATGAAAAGTAGCACTTTTTAAAAATACGTTGCCAAATTTTTATAATTTTTGTTAGGAGATAAAGAAAGCCAGATGCTTCGAATTTGAAAAATAAGATCATATCTTTCAAGAAAGAATTAATTATTTTCTATCACAATAATTTCCTTATGCGAATTCTACTAATCGAGAACAAAAGTTGTAGAAGTAATTCACAATTACATTGTATTACATTAATATAATAACGATATTTTGATTACAGCTGCAGGATGTTCAGTGCGATTGTAAATTTGTCTAATTATGAAGTATTGACATAAAAATACAAGGACTTCGACAATATCGTTTCCTTCGATCTTATCTCTTCGAGTTGCAGCAATCCAAGAACACGATAATGTCAAGTACAATGATACTATTGAATGAAAGCGAATATTTATTTAGTAATTACTTCATTTTCCGATTATTTCATGAGGATGATTACAAATGCATTAGTATTATTCATATTATTATCAAAGTTATATTATTATCAAGTTCATATTATTATCAAATTGCATTATTAATCAAAGCTGGCGTCGCCAAGTGGCTTCAGAACTAACCGGCCCTTCTCTCGAGCCGCATAATTTTAGGCCCCGGCGACTGGCGAGTTTTCTTCCTTCTTCTTCGCCTTCACTTCTTTCTTTTTTTTCTTATTTTTTTTTTCTCTTCTTGACTTTGAAAATCGGTGAAACGCCGCGCGCTCGCGGCCGGCAAGGCGGCTCGACGTGCCGGGTGGCAATAAAAAATAAGCGACGGGTACTCCACATATAGGGCGTAGGTTTATCTGCATTAAGCGAGTGTTAGTGGGTCGACAGTACCCGCAAACCGGTCCTGGGATCACATGGAATGTTAGCCCGGCGGCGGTGTTGCCACGTGTATTATGCGTGATTTCCTAAAACTGCATCTACGCAGCGGAGCTCGCGCGCGCTGACTTGCGTGCACAGACGACTCACGCACACGTGCCTGCGCGCACGCGTGTGATTTTTCCCGACCTATTCGCTCGCGGCCGATGCTCCTTCGCCCTCTTCCTTTACTTCTTTTTGGCCGACGACGCGCGCGTTTAGGCACTGAAAAAAACTTCTCGTAACTTACTTTTCAAACACCAGAGTTGCGCTCGCGACTGCTTATATGATAACTGAAGAATTTATTAAATTAGCGTGCGATTTCTTTTTGTAGATAATTGTATTTATAATGGAAAATAAAAACGTATTATCGAGATAAGAATGTGAAAAATATAAAATCATCTTTTACGTATATATATATATATATATATATATATAT
>NW_012130076.1:4815249-4820453 GCF_000143395.1 Atta cephalotes
ATTTCTTATATATATATATGCAGAAAAATTGATAAATAAAAATCGAGAATGAAAAAGCCAAAAACAATATGTCAATTAAATTAAACAGTACTAGGCAAATAATTTTCACTGCCGAAAGAATCAGGTAAATATTATAAAACTATTATCAGTATTGTATTTATTAAAACTCATTAATATATGATTAATATATCATCAATAAAAGAATACAAATACATATGTAATGCTTCTTATTAAGATTTCAAAAATATCTCGATTTTTGCAATGAAGAGATGCCTGATTCTAGGGTTGAATTTAAAAACTAATGTTTCATATATAATCGAAGATAAAGAATCGAAGATAATTCGCCACTTAAATTTGAAATAGGTAATAAAAAAATAATTTTCACTGTCAAGAAAATCACGCAAATATTATAAAACTTATCAATATTTTATTCAACTCACTGAGAAAAAAATATAGTTAATTTTAATAAATATTTAGTTCAATACTGTCAACTAAACATTTATTTACAGTAAGTAAATATTTGTTTAATAAAAAAAATGATTGTTAAATCAAATTAACATTTCTTGTATCAAATAAATATATCTTTATATTTAATAAATATTTAGTTGGCAGTATTCAACTAAATATTTATTAAAATTGACTATATTTTTTTTGATGTACAAATGTTAAAAGAATGAAGCATAAAACAGTTTAGAAAAGAAGGTAGATATAAGAAGGTGGAAAGTGGTACTGTTCCAGTAGAGATCAACATCCGCAAGAAAGGTACAGGCAGAAAATCGATAATCGCCGATCGGATCGAAAGGAGCAGCGGCTGTAACAGGTGCCGTGTTTCTAATAGATAGCGCAGGAAACGCAAGCCGGTCATTGTCGGTCCAAGGGCACGCTATAAAAAAAAACCCTTCTATCGCATCTAAGAACGTGGTGTATAAAAAGAGGGCTCTGGGAAAACGAAGAGCGGGAGAGAAAGAGGTTAGAAGGGAAAGAGGGAGGATGACCTTGATGGATAGGGTTGTCCAATGAGGACCCCGAAAGAGAACAAGCCGCCTAGATGCGTGTATTGTACAGCACCATTGCTATCCTGTTCTAGTGTAAGTCACTTTCCCCACGTGCGTGTGAATATGCGTGTACGGGCATGAGCATGTGTAACGGTTATACTGGGTGTCCGATCTGTCTCCGTAACTGAAAGAGAGAAACGGGATTGAAACCGCTGTTTTCCAATTTTCCCACTCGATTCTTTGTATTTTTACAATACTTGCAGTTTGATTTTTGTTTACAAGGTACAGTTGCTCTGACAAACGTAAAAAAAGCAATTTTCTGAAACGACGCTTTTATTCACAATTTTCAAAAAAGAAAGAAAGTTAAAACGGATTGGAAAGGATTGTAATCCTTTCCCTTTGGAAAGTAATCCTTTGACTATAAAAAAATCTGTCTAAAGAAATTTTGCTATTTCAAAGGTCATAAATTTTATTTGATGCATTCCATCATAGTTGCATTCCATCATAGATAAAATATGTGATTCTTGTGGTAGACTCTTTCATATAAGCAAATAGTTAGGGTTTCAAAATAGAATCGCTTATTTTACAGATTTCACAGACTCGTCGCAAATACTATTCGATGAATCTTATATGAAATTTTTTTTTTTTAATGATTATAATAAGATAATTTTATTACATTGATATAATGCTTATGATGTATCACTCAAAACAATGAAATTTTCGAAATGTATTTGAGTCTTTAACTTAAAAGTGATTCGTAGAATTTTAAACTTTCCATAATGCAACGAGAACAAAGAAATCAATATAGTATCATATTGACCATATTGATATTATCGAATTTATGTATTTTTTTATAATTCATTCAATACGTGATGATTTTACTTTCTTGTTCTCTTTGGGAATTTAATAAGTTTATCTGTTGAGACGTATAGTCTGCATAAATTTCTTCATAAATTTAAATAACTAAAGAAAAAGGGCAAATAAGAATCGAGCGCGATACTTCGTGCGCAAATATTTACAATAGCAAAGTAAATATAATTATATTAAGTAAAAAACGTAAATTAAATAAAGTAAATAAATTAAGTAGAAAACCAATAAGCCTCGCATATTCTTAATTGGTGATATGTCAGACCGCGTTCTTATTTGTTTCCTTCTTTTCTATTTTGAATATTAGAATCCTATTAATATTTATACACATAGATATATTTATACCTCAAGGTTCAATATCAACTCAGTCAATATAAATTTAAGTCTAAACTTAAGCCTTAAAAAAAGTTTCAGAGACGTTTTTTAGACGCCAAACATGTTATGTCTCGATTTTGGACACTTCGTGTTGTCTGAGAAGTAAAAGAAAGTCTCTATTTTAACATTATAAAAATCAAAATGATAATTTCTTATTACAAAATTTGTACTGACTGTTTATTAACATTAAGAATCAAAGTACCCAAGTATAACAAGTCATTATGATGTCAAATGATTCCAAAATGATAATTAAAAATCATTTTTCAATCATTTTCGATTCATTTTAATGTCATTTTGACATTATCGTGACTTGTTATGCTTGGGTAAAGTCGTTTTGATTTTTTATTGACTTTCGTGTGTTCCTTGGACGGGAATAGAAGTAGGACACCCCGTAGTTAACTGCAATCTGGAGCCGGTTCAAAGTTTCCATGCTATAGCGGATATACCTCGCTGCCTGGATCGAGTTGGCATCAGGGCATCGCGTCCCTTCGTAGTTCGTATGCAGCATGCATGCACCCTTAGAGTGTACAATCGGGTGTGTTAATGATGCACAGGATGCACGGGCTGCAGCCGACGCGGCGATTTCCTTCAACCGGCACGAGAAGCGCGTCTTTACGTAATTGATCACAATTCACGATTAATTGCGTGGAATTAATCACGCGATTCTACTGTCACGATTGCTCGTGAAGAACGAGAGCTTTCCATGAATACACCATTAATACGCCCGATGACATCAGTTTTCTTCATAATTGCGGAACAATAGCATGCTCGAACCGTTGTAATGTGTAGATATGCTTTAACATTCACATTTGCTGCCCAAGATTCACACAAGAGTCAATAAGAAATTAAAATGATTTTGTTTTGATTCTTAACGTCAATAAACAATCAAATTTTGTAATCAGAAATCATCATTTTGACTTTTATGATGTCAAAATAAAATCATTTTAACTTTCTTGATTGTTTATTATATTAACATTAAGAGTAAAGGCATTTTAATTTTTTGTTAACTGTGGAAAATATAAAAAAGTCCGTCAGAGTTTACAGCGACTGTTCGGATGCAAAAAAACTTTTTATTTTCGTGTGAATGTAACAAAACGAATAAATAAACGAATAAATAAATAAATGTTTCGATTTGAAACTTCAATTTGAATTCTTATCAATATAAAAAATATAAGTCTAAATTACATAAGTAACGCAAATTCCAAGATGATGATTCCCGACAATTTAGTTCATTCTTCTTTATCCAAATGCCAAATTAGCTATGTAATGAATAGCCAAATGATTATCACAAATATTAACTTATTCAATAATAATAATATAAAAACTTACATAAAATAAAAGCAGAGTCATATACATTGCATCAATAAGTAGAATCACATCGCTCATCAGATTGTCAGATTTTCTATGTAGTCATTCAAAAGAAAAACGAAAAATTAGAGAATTATTAAAATCATTTATCTGAATTTTAATTTTATTAACTTATATGTAAGGACATGTAAAGAAATTGAAGGGTCGAAACGTTTATTTTATTCGTTTTGTTACATTCACACGAAAGAGTTTTCTGTGCATCCGAACAGTCGCTATAGGTTCTAATGGGCTTTTTTATATTTTTCACTGATTTTTCTTTCAAGCTTCATTTTATATATTTGTTTTTGTTTAATCTTGTGAATTTTTTGAGTGAAGGCTTTTCAAGATACGTCATTATTATGGAATTTATTCGGAATGGATTCCCCTCCCCCTTCGATCGGAATTATTCAATTATTCCCTAGAATGTTTTCTAAGGAAACAACGGAATAATTCCGATCAGATAATACATTCCGAATAATTCCATGGGATAGTTGCCTGGATACTCAAATAAAATTTTATTTATACTGAGCAAATATGCATTATAGAACAATGCATTTCCTTTAAAGGAATTTGGAAAAATTTCTTCACTCACATACAGAATTGGGATATCGTATTGAGAACAAACACTGAAAAGCTAAAGCGTAAAATAATGCCATAGTTATGCATTTTTTATAACAACTCGCTAAGATATTATATTCAGAAAAATATATATTTATATCTTTCGTGTTTTCTGTTTAATGTATTTATATATTTTCTTTTTTACACTTGTTTTCAGAAAATCGCGATATTCTATTTCGGACTCTACAATTTCCGACGGTAATTTCGTCTTTCCGAAGATCGTTATCCGTTTCTTCGCAAATTTAGGAAAGACTACTCCTCAAAAAGAAAAGGAAATAAAAAAAGAATAGGGACGATCGTTCAAGAACCTTGCATCATAAAATCAGAATGCATATCGACAAAATGACACATAATATTTGCACAATGAAAAAAAATAAGCATAACGTATAGGCACGCCTGTTATACGTATTGTTGCGACCAAAGAGCGAAAATGTTTCTTTCTGCAAGCGATTTCAAAAAAAAGTTACGTGTCTAAAGGAATACGAAATGAGTAAATGAAAGTCTGCAGTAAATATCCTTTTTCTCAAATATGAAAAAAAACATGGTAAAAAAGGGTTGAATATCATTTTACCTTGTTTAACACTCTGTCTATCTCAGTCTCAGTCTACCTCATAAATTCCAGAAAAACAAGAGATTATTCCTAGAATTAGATTGCAAATATTCAAAGAATCGTTATAAAAGAACTAAAGTATGAAATAAGAATTATGGCAGAAAGATTCTTATACGAGAAAGATAAATTCTTTTTTTTTGGTATTCATATGAATGTATTTCTTATTATTTATTGCTGATTTGTTCGAAACTTGTCGTTTGCATATTAAAATAATATAGATTTATAAGTTTGGCATCATAAGTAAAGAAATTAAAAGGGCAAAAATAAAAGCTTACTATGTTAGGAATAATGACATTACATATTTTCTAAGTGGCCCTGAATTATACATACACACACACACATATATATTATANATATATATATATATATATAATAATAAATAAAATAATAAT
>NW_012130076.1:4826588-4829807 GCF_000143395.1 Atta cephalotes
TATATATATGTATATATATCTCATAGGTAAAAAACAAACATGTATACGGATTGGGACGAAGGGATTAAAAATCTTTTTTTAAGTTTTTAGTCATTTTTTTAGGTTTTTACAGATTAGGACAAAGACAGTCATAAATCTTAAACTTCCTGTGTTTTTACCCTTTTTTTACACAACTCTTTTTTTACCCTTTTTTTAAAGGCAGTTCTACAAAACAAAGGTCCTTGCTGAGAAAGTTCTTGATTCAAAGGACAATGCTAAAAAAATGTTTCTAAGAATGTTTCGCTTTTGAGGAAAATAAAATAAGTCTTTCCGAAAGAAGAGAATATACCAAAATAATAAATTATAAAAAACTTCTAAAAAAAAATTGCCGAATAGTACTAAACTGATTATATTGGTCAAGTCGCAGTATTTAAAAAATAAAGCTATATAACAAATAATCAGGAATGTAAAATTATTTTGCATAAAAAATAATTTTCAAAGTTTTTTCAAAATATATGGGAAATTAGTCTATTGAACAAATTGGTTTATTGTAAAAATTACGAAAAAATTATTCCAAAGTTTTTCAGTAAACCTATAAGTATATCAAATAATATTTAACGTTTCATAATGTGCACTATAAAATATAAAGGATAACAAATTTTTTTAAAAACATCTACTTTAAAAAAAATACATTTCAGATAAAAAAAGAAACTGTTTTAGCTACATGATTAATATTTTTTTCTAAAAAAATGTTACATTTTATGGAAATACAATCATAATCTCTGTAAATAAATAACTTGGATAGTAAAACACAAAAATTACAAAATAAATATATGTTGCAAACGGCTTACAATACAATTTATTTTACAAATATTTAATTCGCATATATACTACAACTCTTGCACATACACTTTTTTACTTATATGTAATAGATTCTATCTAGTAATATGTCATGAGTTTATGTGTGAAATAAATACTGGTCAACTTTTTATAAAAAGGATCAAAAGTACTAGGAGCAAATATTTCTTTAATCTATTGGCGGATCTGTTTGAACGGTTTTGCTTTCTACAGAACATTCTTTGTTTAAGGAACCATATTTATTTGCAATATTTACTATTTCTCGAAGAGTGGCATTTTCCTCTTTTAAAGAATGAAACGCCTCCTTCTCTTTCAATTCATTCTCTTCATCTAAGGCAGCAGCTGTTTTCATTACGACTGCCATTTCATTAATTTTCTCCGCTTGACTGGTTATTATCTGTAAATTAATAAAATATACGTTATTAATAAAATACACATAAACGTAATATTTCTTTTTTTTTAAATAATTTTCTTAATAATTTTAGATTAACCAGAAAATCTATTAAAAATGGTAAAAATTTTAGATAGAGAATTACAAAACTTGTTATTTAAGAGCAAAAATCTTTTTACTTACATTAGCATATTTCGAATTATGCATCGATGAATAATCAGTTTTGTTGAGACGCAATAAAGAGGCAGTTTGTTGTCGATATTTGGACATTATGAGTTCAAGTGCATGCTGATGATCTTCCAATGCATTTCTCAATTCCTTATTCTCTGCCTGTATTTCTCGCAAATGTTTGTTTTCCCTTTGTATTCCGGCGATCAGTTGCAAGTGAGGTCTCTGCTTTGCTTCTGTATTTAAAATTTCTACTTCCTCTTGATACTGAAAATGTAAAAATAATTATAAATATAATAATTATAAATATATAGCAAAATACAGTAACAATATATAAAAATGTATTATAATATATGCATATTTATAAGTATATAATATTTAATGTCTACCTGCTTCATGTTATCAATTTGTCCACATACAGCCTCTACCTCGCTTATCAAAGTATCTGCAGTATTCTCATGATCTGAAATTCGAATGACCAATTTCTTGGCATCCAATATAATCTGCTGAAACGTCAACGACATCTGTAAACAAATACAAATTCTATTTATATACAAAATAACAGTTATATTATCTAATTATTAGATGTGTATCACTCAATTAACCATTGAAGACTATTAATTCTCAGGCGCTAATAAGAAGAATAAAATTGTTATAGCAAATAGCATAATGCAAGTGCTTCTGCTTTTCAATTATATATTAGGATTTTGACCTTTAACATAAAAATAAACAAAATCATTGGTTTTCCAAGTTAGTACTCAGCATGCTAGATGAAATCACAAATCCAAATGATTCCATCTTGATGCCTTTCACATTCTACCTGGTCGTCACATGTGTTCTCTTCTCCTTTGCGCTACTTCCTTTCGTCTGCATCAAACTTCTTCTCGAATGTAAACAGAGAAGGGCCTGTTGGACGCGTCCTCAAGGAAGGCCTCGAGCGAGTTGTCGTCAACTTCCCGAATCATATGCGTGCTGGACGAGTACGGTACTCACCTTTCGGGGAACTGGGAACTGGGAAGGCGATTCGCCAGATTCAGGCGTTCAGCAGTAGCTCGCGATTCCGTGGAGCATTCGGGGTGAATTGATCGCCGGGGCGACGACGCCGAGGTTATGCGAGAACGTCGTTCGTACAGAGATTCGACTCGCCTCTGAGGACCACCCTGCGTGCCGTGCGGTGATGTGATCACTGTGATCCCGTCTTAACGTGCTTCTTGCATATCATTCCACCTCATGCGGTGGTGTGCACGTATATACACGTCAGCTGTGTGACGCCATAAAATACTCAACACAAAAATATGTGTGTGTATATGTGCGCATGGAACGCGAGGCGATCAACGATCCGAAAGGAAAATGGCCGCTCGTGATTTGACATTTACCGCGAACGAGAAAAGAAGCTTACGTCCTCCACTCGATCTTTTTATAGAGCATTGATCTAACGATGTTTCTTTGATAATACATGATATGTAATACATAGCTTTGAGATAGCATGTAATACATAGCAGTAAAAGTTTACTTTAATCTTCTCACCTTGACAATTTTGATAAAAATACTTCCATTCAATGCATTCAGTGTATTTTTATTAAGATTAAAGGTTAAAGTGAAAGAGGGTTAAAATCAAAATTAACCTACGTAGCGAATATACAAAAGGTAAGAGGTTTCCTCGCTAAAGATAAAACCTATCTCGGTATCAAGCACCTGCGAGATTTTATCAGGGATTTAATCATGATGATCTTCCAGGAGGGAAAAGAAAAAACAAAAAAGAGACAATAGGAGGGAGGGAAGAGAGAGAGAGAGAGAGAGAGAGAGAGAAGAAAGACGTCTTC
>NW_012130076.1:4831368-4846297 GCF_000143395.1 Atta cephalotes
CTTTCTTCTCTCTCTCTCTCTCTCTCTCTCTCTCTTCAACTCCTTTATCCCGTGACAATCCGACGGGTCCATAAGCGTGAGAGATAGAAGCACAATCAGAGAACATCTCCCTCCTTCTCGAGTGCAACCCTCCTCCTCCCACCCGCCTTGTGAATTGCGCGCGAACAGCATCGCAGGATGGCATCGTCCACGGTGGCTGTTCCGTCGGGAGCTACCTCGGTGCCGACGGTGACAAACGGCAGTGGCGGCGGTGGTGGCAGCAGCGGTGGTGGTGGTGGTAGCAGCAGCAGTGACAGCAGTAGCAACGGTGGCATCGTCGTCGCGGCTGGCACCGAGGAGATCGACGGCGGCGATATATTTGGCGAGCGGAACAACGTCAATTCCGTCAGTGGCTACAACAACAGCGGGAACCCCGGTGATGCCCTGGAGGAGATGGCGTGTGGTAATGGAGAGGCCAATAATCAGGGCTGTGCCCTGTGTATGAGCAAGCTGTGCTCCCCCAGAGTACTCTCCTGCCTACACGTGTTTTGTGAGGCATGCTTGGACAAGCTGCTTATGGACGAAGCTGGGGATTCCAAGGTGGGCTCTGTTATAAGCTGCCCTGTATGCCATCAAGAGACTTCCGTTAGTTCTAAGGGCGCCGCGTCGCTCACATGTGACTATGTTCTCACCAATATATTGGATATGTCCGCTATCGAGAACATGGCAGTACTGTGTACCTCCTGCAAGGCCAAAGAGAGCGCCGTGGCGCGTTGCTCGGATTGCGCCAATTTTCTGTGCCCAAATTGTAACACGGCGCATCAATTCATGCGCTGCTTCGAGCATCATAAAGTAGTTGCCTTTGAAGATTTGAAGCAATCCAACGAAGCTATCCCAATACACAAGCCAATCTTTTGCGAATGCCATCCTGCTGAGAATATGAAGTTTTATTGTCATACATGCCAGGTAAGTGGAAAATGGACAAGTCTTTTTATATTTAGGTATTATAATTGTCATCTGGCATTTAACATGTATTAAGAAATCTTATCATTGCAATATCTATAAATACTCAAAATAATATTATTAATGTATTGTAATTTAAATTACAAATCTAATTTTCTACAATTTTTAAATGTATAAAATTATAAATAATATTTGATATTCTTGATATACTGATTGAAAAATATATTTTCTTTCATAAATATATAAAAAAGAATTAATGTCAGTTAACATTTATAAATGATGAGTAATTATTTGTTGAAAGATAAAAAATTATCGTTTTTAAAGAGACGAAAAAATTTATATTGCAGAAAAAATGTTTAAAATGTTTTTTATGTATGAAAAAATATTTTTGTGTATATACATATTGTACACCTATAATTATATTAATTATATTAATATAATTATGTCTTTAATGAAATTGTAATTAAGAAGTATTAAATTGTATGTATATCAGGAACCTATTTGCAATGAGTGTTTGCTTGTGGAACACAAAGCACCAGAGCATCAATATGAACGACTGACAGATGCAGAACCACGACAAAAAGAAGAAATAATTAACCTGATGACTGAAAGTAAAGTAAAAATGACTGAATGCGATCAGGTTACAGTACAACTGGAAAATGCACTTAGTGAGTTGCAAGTACAACACGATCAAGCAAAAGATTTAATTATGGAAACTTTTCAAAGTTACAAGGCCATATTAGAGAAATGTAAAGACAATGCTTTAAGTGAACTCGAAAAATTGCATTCAAACAGAGAACTTGAAATTATGGATGCTTTTCATAGGTATATATATTTAATTTTAGTTATTTTAATTAGTTATCATTATTAATGTTTATCATTATTATTAAAAAAAAACTAGAAGTTAAGATAAAAGATATTAAAAAGGTGTATTAAAAAGGATAAATAGAACAAAATTTTTAGCAATAACATTTGTCGAGAATAAAACTGTCCTGTTAATAAAAAAATCTTTCTTTCTATGAACATTCTGTTATATTTGAAATTTTGTTGCAGTGTTGAAAAGACTGCAGAAAAAATAGAAGACGCTTGTCGTTTTACCTCAAGATTGCTAGAACATGGCGATGCAGTGGAAATCTTAGCACTTCGGCGTATTGTAGGAGTGCAATTGATGAACTTAATAAAAAATACACCAAAACATAATGTAACATTCTCTATTGAATTTCAAACCGATTATAATCAATTTGAGAAAACTGTAAAGGTGAATATGTGCATAATAAATTTTATTCAATTATAGATTCTTTTATCCAGTTATATATAATAATCATTGTGAAAAATTATTACAGGAAGTATTTGGAAAATTTCATACTGAAAGTACACTAGAAGTGAAACCTCATCCCGAACCAATCTCAACAATATCGGGTGTCTCTACAAATCAACAAATAGTTCATACCACTTCAATGGGTTGTCCAAGTTCTATTAGCACAAGCTCTCCCATTTCACTTCCCACATCTATGCAATCCTCTTTTGAAGGTGAACCTTCATTCATTATTCCACCGACTTCAAGTCCTCAAAATATTCCACCTCCTCCACCACCTGTACCTCTTCCACCAGGTCCGGTTCCTATTCATGGATTCACTAGCATTCAAGAATATAATCTTCAGCAGTTGGCCAGTTTAGCAGAGAAAGTAGAAATGGTAGGCGATACTGGTGTAGTTGGACCTAGTTCGAATCCTAGTCCAACTCCGTCCTTTACTTTGGCAGATTTATTTGCTGGAGATCTAAGTTCTACGAGCCATGCCATTAATAATCTACAAGCTCTTGCAAAATTAGGAAATACTCTTGGTAATCAAGGTAAGAAATATAACATTAAAGATTTATGAAGTTACTCTAGTAATACCAATGTCCTTCCCTCTCTTATTTCTTCCAGACCTAATCCCATACATTTCCCGATTTTCCCACAAATTCACAGGTACTTTAAGAACTATATTGAGAGATATTTTACATACAATTTAAAAAATTTGTATTATAGGTGCTATATAATATTTTATTTTATTGTTACTTTCAATTATTTTTGTATGTTACACTTGCTATCATTAAAATTAGAAATCTCTTTTGCGTAACATAATGCTATTATGCTATTTCGTTTAAATGACATTTTAAAATATGTCTTCAAAATATATTTCGACAGGAGGTAATGCAAACTCGGATTGAAGTATCGTATTCTTTAGAAAATTTTAACTTGACAAATAAATTAAACTGAGTTAAGTTGCAAATTTGATTTTCAAGTTTTTGATAGGATTCATAAGATACAACTTTTGAAAGATAAAATTAAAATCGGATTTAGCATTACCTCTATTTTCTATTATTCTAAAGTTTAATTTGAAAGAAAATAATTGTATAATAGATATAAATACATATTATTTAGCCCCTGAAATATTGATATAAGAATTATTAATATATACTAAAAGATTAACGAAACATGTATTATATTTCTGCTTATTGTATATTTATTGCTTTGCTGCAGATCTTGGAAATACCACCATTAATGGTGGTGGTGGATTAGTATTGGGACGTGGACCTTCACCAGCCATTGTAGATACCCCAAATTTGGGTCCTTTGGCTGCCAATAGTCTATTAAATGGAGGATTTCAATCATTGTCCTCTTCCACTTCGCCGATACTTTCACAGGGTGCTGGTAAGATAATTCTGATTTTTGTGTATACATGTTAATATTACTCAGAAAAAAAAATCAAATCATTTGCTTATTTTATACAATACATTTTGCATAGTTATATCTTAACAAAAGATATAAAGGATTTAAAAGAGAAAAGTTTTTCTCAATATTAAATATCTTGTATATTAGTTACTGTATATGTTTACCAATATTGATGTTTTATTTTTAGATGACTTAATAGGTGATTCTATGCATAATATGCCTGTAGTAGGAAATACTGTTGCCAATCACGTAACTGGATCAGGAACAGGGAATTATCCTGCTCATCCAAGAACCCAGAATACAAAATTAACGCCTATGCATATCCGAAGCAAGTTTGGACAATTAGGTCCCAGTAAAGGGCAATTTAATTCGCCCCATGGATTTTGTCTGGGGACTGATGAGGATATTATCGTTGCAGACACAAATAATCATAGAATTCAGGTATATACTTCATAATGATACATGTCACAAATAAGTATTTAAAAAAATTATATATAAAGTATATATAAACATAATATAAATTTTGTGGGTATATTAATTCTAGATTTTTGATAAGACTGGTACCTTCAAATTTCAATTTGGTGTTCCTGGTAAAGAAGAGGGACAATTATGGTATCCTAGGAAAGTAGCCGTTATGAGAAATAATGGCAAATTTGTTGTATGTGATCGTGGAAATGAACGATCTCGAATGCAGATATTTACAAAGAATGGCCACTTTATAAAGAAGATCGCTATTCGTTACATCGATATCGTAGCTGGCCTAGCTGTTACCAGTCAAGGTCATATTGTGGCTGTTGACAGTGTGTCGCCAACTGTGTTCGTAATCAGTGATACAGGAGATCTTTTGAGGTGGTTTGATTGTAGTGACTATATGAGAGAACCAAGTGATATTGCTATTAGTGGTAAGCACACTTTATCACTCTTAATATTTACAATGAAATATAATTATAATTAATTAGTGGTAAGCACACTTTATCATTCTTAATATTTACAATGAAATATAATTATAATTAACATAATTAATTATACTCGTCAATAACTTGGACAAACTGCAATTTATAATATTAATAATCAAATTGTATATAAAATTTTTAGGCAAAGAATATTTTGTTTGCGACTTTAAAGGACATTGTGTTGTGGTGTTCAACGAAGAGGGTAAATTCCTGCGTCGCATTGGCTGTGAGAATGTAACAAACTTCCCGAATGGGATTGATATTAGTGATGCAGGAGATGTATTAATTGGGGATTCACATGGTAATCGTTTCCATGTAGCTGTCTTCTCCAGAGCGGGCTCTTTAATATCAGAGTTTGAATGTCCATATGTGAAGGTAGAGTATTATATCTTTCATATATTAATCTAAATACATATATTTTTTTATATAATATAAATATAAATGAAATTTGAATTCTGGAAATGGTTTACCATTTTCCAGTCACTTCTTTTAAAAATCGAAATGTGTACACATGTGGGATGACGATTAGAATCGATCCGTCAATTATCAATTTTTCATTTGACATATTAATTATAATACTTTAATTACCAGTAGTAATAAACTGTTGTACTGGTGATTAGTCTAAAATAAAATTTAATTTATTCTTCGATAATATTTTTCGCAATAAATTTTTTTCTTTCTAATTTAATTTAGGCAGGGATTATTAGCGTTTCAGAATGATTGTGTTGAAACCGAATGTTATCGGTTTGCAATTATATCTGAAATAAATTGATTCAATAAAAGAATATATAATGTATTATTTGTAACATCTAAAATTTGACCGATCTTGGCTTTTTTTATCGTATTTAATGTAAAAATTAAGTATTTAATATTTATATTTTATAAAATATATTTTATTTTATTAAAACAATTTTTACTAAATATTTATAAATATAATTTTAAAATTTTTAAATTAATAGTGCTTTTAAATATTATAATGTTATATTTTATAGGTGTCTCGGTGTTGTGGATTGAAAATAACTTCGGAAGGATATATTGTAACACTGGCCAAAAACAACCACCATGTCCTTGTATTAAACACTCTTTATATATTGTGAAGTGGCATCAGATGAGTAAGTATGTTATAACTTCCTTCTGCAAATGGAAACTTCTTTGGAAACTGCTCTCAACGAAAGATGGAAAAGGCATGCCCAAGGCATTACGTTCGAATATTGGGCCTATCAAAGCAATAGAAACAAGTGCAGCATGCAGCTTTAATAGTTGTAAAAATATAATGCGTCCCCGTTTTATGAAAGTAACAATGTTGAAAACAAAAAAAAAGACAGAAAGGTAATGTACGTCTCCGACCAAACAGTATAATAGTAACTTAGCAATTTGCATTTTGGTAAACTGCCAAAGTAAATTAAATTAACTAAGTGGAACCAGTTATAAAGAGAGAAGCAGTTAGCTATATCAACCAATAAGCAACCAACCAACGAGTTGGATCGCTTGTAGTAGAGAAAGCAATTTATAATGGCCTTCCGTCAAAATTGGTTGTTGTACATCATTTTTGACATGTCAGTATTTTAAGTATGTTTATAAATCAAATTATTCTAGTCTCCGACGAGCACTTTCTATACACTGGTTTCGATTCGTGCTCGGAATAAGACGTTCTCATCCTGATTTTTTATTAATCAAGGATGTTTGTCTTCTTAGTCCTAACTGATACTTCAAGAGAGATGCATGTAAATGCACAGATTACGTTTAAAAAGTTTTCCTTTAAGAGCTTCTAAGTAACTAATAAATTCAGCAGGATAAATTTCACGATGAGAGGATCAAAATTTTTTTTCGCTTAACAGAAAAAAAAACGAAAAAAAGAACGTTGCATGCTGCGAGGTAGTTGATAGTACTTCCTGCTCTTATCATATCGTATTTCTAAAGAAGAGAATGAAACAATACTCCTCATTGCAGCAGGCACGAAGCTTAATAAGAGCTATGTTCCTGATTTCTTTCTGCGCGTTTGAAAATGATAGTTGAGAACATAATATAAAAACAACGTTAATGTGCAAGGAATAGATTATGGTATGTTGAAAATCAAACATTTAATATCTTATATAAAAAGTGTCGTACAGAAAAGATACTTTGAGCGTATAAAAAAAATGAAATAATTATTTACACTTACAAGACAAACGAGTAGATCCCATTTGTGCATTGTTAAAATTAGACGAGACACATAATGGTTACAATATTTACTCAGGATGCTTTATTATGGTCCATCATATGAATACGACGTATATGCGTGTGTGAATTATTGGTTCGTGGTGCTAGTGAATAATGTATCCATACCATGTAAATGTATTTGTTATAAAATTACAGAAATCGTTCCCGCGCATTTTTTACAATGCAGGGGAACGATTTTGTGTAATATATTATATAAGATTCATAAGTACATAATATATACCACCGGTATATTATATAGGGACGATACTTTATCTATGTAAAAAAAAAAGGAAATAACGTACAGTTTGCTAAACAACCTCTATTTATGTATATATTAACATAATACATGAAAAAGAAAAACCACATAAGACACATACATATATAGAAATACACATATTTTTTAGGGTTGTTTACATGATCAGCCTTAAGATTTGATTGAACTAAAATGCAATGTGTATACAATATATACATCGGATATTTGGCAGATTGCTACACTGTGTTACCTTACATTATCTACAATAACGTTTAATTATAAATACTATCTTGCCATACCAAATGCTAGGTAGCACATCCATATATATACATATAATTATATATATATACATACATATATATATATATATATTTATACTTGACTAGCTTTATCAAATTCGTTTGCATACAGGAAATTATATCGATAATGTCTGGTTTCATTACTCGTGTGAAGCAAATGAAAAAAATTTAGACAAACGAGAAACAAAAAAGGACAGTACTAGGAGGCTATTTTAAAGTTCGCGCATAACATCGGCATTTGTAGTAAATTGCACGAAGCCTACATACATACACCTAAGCTAATCAGTCGTACTCATCTCTCGTGTAACGTTAGAAGTTTTAATTTTATATATAAAAAGAAAAAAGAAAAGAAAAACTAATTCTGAAATATTTAATAGTCATGGTTAGCAGAGTTATATAAATAATGCCTGTGATAATAGTATCGTCAGGATAAGTTGTGTCCTTAAAGAGTCTCTGATGTTGTTGCTAGGTAAATATTGATTAGAAGTGTATCAATGTGAGATACCGTTGGTGCCGCCTGCAAGGTGTTTTTACAAGCACAATAACGCCACAGATGCAGAGCGGACCATCAATCGTCTCTAATGATACGCGTTAAATATAAAAAGAAGAAAATATTCAAAATAAAGAGAGAACATGTTGCAAAATTTTTGCCAGTCATATTTAAAAAAAAACTCATAGTGTAACGAATGGATGACCATTAACGAGAGGGTCTTTTACCTCACAAAATTATTATATTACGCTCACCTTATATATACTTGAATATTTTAGTATAGATTTACTCTTTACATATTTTTATCTCTGTGGAAGACTACTTGGCTAATTTAGGCCACTGTTGAAATTCACCCCTTATTTGCCTTGATGTTTAAATTACAACAATAATATATAAAAAAAAGGAACGAGAATTACTTGTTACGTAAATGGTAATTGTGATAGATTTTTTGATGATTTTTACAATCTCAAAAGTCTTATTATCCTAATATGTATAGAATTATATAGTCACTCTGTACGTAATAGATAAACTTTGCTTACCTTGTTAAACTAATATTAAAAGCTCTCATAACTATTCACACTAAACAGTTTTACAACTGGCAGTGTAATCGAAGATCGTATTTCGAGTATGGGATAGGTTTTGTGTGTATTACTCTTTAGCAGTACTATTTTTATTGCTATACAACTTCCAAGGCCTTTTAGGTGCCACAGGTTCTCCGACATAATTTCAAGCAAAGAATTATTTGATCTTTCTATTTTGAGTTCGCCGTGGAGTTAAAATTATAATTTTCCATTTCCTTCTAATAATTGTAGACTTGTCACCTGTTTTATTTATAAATCGGAATTAATGCGCGATTACGTTTGTTTCCCGATACAAAATTGCTCTCGAAATTTTTACAAGCTACGTTTTACAGTACTTGGCAACACGAGGAAGACATTTACGAGCGCCTCGGGCTGCTCTGATTCTAATTTTGCGTACGATTTGCGTGAATCGACACAATATTTGTCAATCGTAAAATATGTCGTGTATTTGATGAGGAATCGTTGCTATATATCACACGAAAAAATATGTTCCTGATTTTCAAAAGAGGAAGAAGAAAAAAAGAAAAGAGTCGCATATATTATACAATAAGAATTATTGCGAATGTTCACAAGCATTAATGAGACAGCTACAATTATATAAATAATAGGACTAACATGACACGACATAAATAAACTGAATTCTAGCCTACGGTTAATCATAGTCTTCCTAGAATCCTAAAGAAAAAAAAAAGAGTATGACTTCGCTATATTGATTAGGGCATGGCCAATTAACACTATATAGCTGGTTATAAATGGAGAAAAGCGTAACACGAAAAGAGTTATCTTACGAATTGCGCTTCGAATTAACAGCTCCATATTATTTTACTCGACATGGCTTATACATTAAAAGTCCGTGATTAATTTTTACTTTTTTATGCCTTCAGCATAATTTAAGTTGAATTTTTACAAGAGGAAAAGAGGGGTAAACAATCTATGATCAAAAAGGAAAGGAGAAAGAAAAAAAAGCCATAGCTCATTATGTATAAGCGTTCCGCGTTATTTTTGTAATAATATTTTTATTCCTTACTCGCTCGTATACATTGTCTTATATATATATATAATTAATTTTTATCTTTATGCAAGCATTATGTGTTCGATCGGCTGTTTCTGACGCTATTATAGCGTACTTATTTGGATACGTTAGATCATTTTTCCGCGGTAGTTATTGCCGGGGAATACGTGGTACGAGCTTGCTATACATATTTTGATCTATTACGTTTTTATTCGGGCAATCCGGAAAAACGGAATTGCTTTCAAATGTGTATTTATATTATTTATATATTGTTTTGTTTAATTGGTTTTATAAATTTCTCGCTACAGTTTATATCTTATTCGAAAAGATAAGAAACATTATTGACCGGTTTCTATTATACACTTCATTTCATTTTAATTGTGTTCTTTTCAGATACACACATACACACGTTTATTGTCATTGCTTTAATTTTTATATTTTTGTTGCTAACATTTTTTTTCTTTTATTTCAAATACTCAATCTGAGGTGGAATGACAAGGAATTCTATACAGCTTGTCATATTACCTCGTAGGAAAAGGCAGAAAAAAGCGATTAGTTCATAATGAGTATTGATGTTGATTTTACTTTAACAATTTAACTACATTCCAAATCAATCATTTTTATCTGTCACTTCGTATGAGATAGAAAAATTAAATTCTTTAGTGCCAAAACAGACTAATCAGAGTATTTATATAACATGTATATTATTGCTTACAATTTGTTTTATTCCTTATAAGTTTATTTTATTCGTCTTTTTAAGTTGCGTCGCGCGCGAGTGTCGAAGTTCTTAGAGTAAGAAGACAAAAAATTACGATTAAATCCTTGCTTAGTCAGTTAAAGTACAAATATTTAATATATATATATATATTCTATCTTTAGAAAGTAAGTAACGCGAAAGGCATGTTAATGGCGTATATACTGTTACTTGGTTTCATTCCTCAACAGCACTAGCTTTATTTATTTTGCATTAGTTTACTCGATGTAATACTTAACAGGCTGAGAGAAAGGGTAAAGAAAACGCTTTCGCCATCTGCCCTATACACGTGTAATATTTATTTTTGGATATTACCACACGTTCCTTTTTGGAGGTACTTTGTTTACATATCAAATTGACCACTAAAACCGCGTTACATACAGTTGCATTCCAATCCGGTATGCTGAAAAAGCGTCAACTTGTCGAGTAGCATACCCTCGAATATATCCGTTCGGTGATCTCCGTATTTCTACTTACTTTTAAGTAGTGATCGCGAGGCTGACTTGAGAGAAACTTTTTATGGTAAAGTGACATTTGATTCTTAAAGCTTCTTACAGCTCATTTGCAGCTTATTGCGTAATCGAAAATAAGCGTCTACATTGAGCAATTGTGCTTTACCAAAAGTTAAAGCCTGGCTCCATCACATTTCTCTATGCAAAATTAGTTTCTAGTGTCGTTTCTCTCAAATCTATCTAAATAACATATTAAATAACATGTACTATGTATATCTGAAATGAACTTTCTAATGATTCAACCTATGTTGTACACATACAAATGTTGTAACAGCTGTCACGAAATGATAATGCGGATTACTGTGTGTAAACCATGTTTTCCTAAAAACCTCCATTGGTATTTTGCATAGAACGAGGTATTTCTGGGGGAAAAAAAAAAGAAAAGATCTTAAATGTTCCGACATCACTTACACTTCAAAATGTAAACTGTATAAGAATAGTACAACTGACGAAAAAAGGTAAATTGTAATGCAATATGGAAAGCGCGTGTATACCAATATATTTTTTATATGCTAATGGGATGCCAAGGAGCATGGTCATCTTGTAATGTAACGTATTATTTAGAGTTATACACGTCCAGAGATCAACTGTGTACACACAAATCAGTTCCCTTTGAGACTACTCAGCCTTTATTGAACATACCCACCCCCCATTGTCGGACTACTTGAATTTCGAAGTATTTCAAATATGTATCTATATATATCTCTTAGTTTACGAGTTTTACGATTTTTTATCTTCCAAAGTTTGTCAAGACTAGTCCCCGAAATATCTGTAACACAGATCTAACTCTCTTCTATTATTTTTTTTTCTTTTTATTTACCGCAAATCAGCTTTTTTCTATCTTGAAACCAAATTTTAGTTTCATTTTTATATAAAATATTCAAATTTATGGTATTATACGTATACACATCTATATACACTTTTACAAAAAAAGAAAAAAAATATTTTAATCTACATAATGTATTACATAATTAAAGATACGGAACATTTGCTACTTATATATTTGTCAAATGTATTATATTGAAAATATTTTATTATAGGATGGACAAATTTAGCCTTAAAATAAAAGAAAATAAATGTTCTTTGTTGATCGTACATTGCTTCATCATATCAACTCAATTTGCCATTACCTGTCAATTCATATGTACTGTCCTATACTAAGATATTCTCAAATGATATCACTATGCAGTTATTTGAAACGTGTAGAAGTATACATTCTTGTCTGCGCATAGGCTGCAATGCAATAATAATATATTGTGATGCTCACAAAGCACATAACACATTTTACCAAAATTGTAATGTTTAAATATTTCATGTGATTTTGGAAACTGTTATATATTTTTTATTTCCTGCCAATTGTTTAATTTGTAATGTTGTTCTTTGTTCTCTTTTTCAATAAAGTAATCAACTAAATATGAAATTCTTTTTATTCACTGTAATCACCTCGGACGCAATTTCATGTATGAGAAAACGTTTTTTTATACGATATTCGCATATTTATAATCATATATTTTACGTAAACAATTGTTACTGATATTTATCTAATGGAAGCGACTAATTTAGTGCGGGCCTAATGTCAGAACAAATTTTCGACTTAAATATCTTTATTCGGACAGATACATCTATACATATACAGATTGTCCTATTTTGGAAATATATAACATATTTATTCGGAGTCTGAGTCCTTTCTGCCAAACTGCTGTTTCGGTAATTCGTTCTGCAATTCAAGAACATGTTCTATCGGTTCTGGTTTCCCATCATCGCCGATGCGGCAAGGACGCACGACTCCTTCCCTAAGCAACGATGTTATCTTGATATATATTTTTTTATATATATAGAAAAATATTATCATTATGGCGTTTGCAGTTGATAATATATTGCTGGTTTACATAATGATGTTATAAATATATGAAAATAGCTTTTGTTTAGCATTAGATCTCGATATGATTGTATATCTTTACGCATATCTTTGATCTGTGACGAATAAATAAAATCTCTCAATATATATTACTCACTTTGTTAATTTATTAACCAGATTTACTAATTTTAAAGCTTCGTATTCCTTTTGTTCCTCTGTCATGCCTTCAAGCGGATTTGGTTTGGAATGCTCGAAACATCCAGTTACTGGGTTTATTCTGAAAATAAAAGAAAACCGTTTATTTATAAAGTTTTTCGTTTCGTCTTAATCAATTATTTTTCATCGATTGCTTACCGTTCTTTATATTTTTGATATTCTTCCGTTTCGCTATCTTCCGATTCAGAAGAATAAGCTGTTTCCGCTTGGTTACGCCCTAATAATCCTTTAGTGGCAAACATTCCCGCCGCATTTCCATATCCTGTATATTTCACCATACGGCTAACTGTAAATAATATTGATATTACAATATCATAACATTATTAACACTAAATCAAATATCACTTGAAATATTTTAATATGGCAGATAAATACCATTTTCTTTACAAAGAACAAACAAAAGTTCTGCAACTAGATCACGTAACTCTGTGATAGGCGACGTTAGTAACTTGCATAACTTAGCCCTTAATGTCGTCCCTTCTTCAGGACGATTCATCACATCCTTTAATGGAGGTAAAATCTATAAAATTTATTCATGAGATTATTTATTATTTTGGGCAATTAAAAAAAAATTATTTACTAAAATTTTTTTCTTTATCAAGAGTAAATTTTAAAAAAAATTTTATTATAAAAATAACTATTCAAATTTTATTATAAGATTTTACCTGCAGTCTTATGTATTTGCGAACAAGCCTCTCTGATTTGACAAGCCTAACCAATGCAGTAATTATTGGAGAAAAATTTTCTAGTAAATGTGTTTTACATTCTAATCTTTTATCTAAAAATCTAAGTAAAACGCATATAGCGCTCATATCCATGTTTTGGTATACATCTTTGCAATCTTTGCTGTTGGTTTGTATAATTGATGTATAACAACTAAACGGTATCACAGTCAACAAATTGACAATATGGCTGAAAAAAAAAATAATTTTCTTATAAATAAGACTAATTTTCTTATAAAAGATATCACAAATTATTATTATTATTTATAAGATATTACAAATTGTTATTATTTTACCTTTCAAGGTCATCTTGTTGCACTGAATATTTAAGAGTTAACAATTTATACAAAATTAACACCAAATTCTTATATTTTTCTTGGTCCACAACTCCGATATCATCAGAATGTATATATAAATTAAATAGAACTTTTAAAACTTCACAGACTATTGTTATCTCTTTTGCTGTCTCTTCAGTCTAAAAGAAACAAGAAAATTTAAATTTTTTAATTGATATAAAATATATATTAAATGTCAATAAATGATATTTAAATAAATCTTTTTATTTTATTCACAATTACCTCGCTATTTTGATTTTGAGCTGCAAATTCCTCTATTATTTTAATAAGATATACATCACCATATAAATCAGTTTTGATTATGTCCCTCGTAGATGTATTTAGTGCAGTCAGTAAAAACAATATTCTCACGTCAAATAATTTGACATCATAGGAATCATGTGTCATATAATTTTTAATTCGATCGATGAGGTAAGGCAAAGAAGAGATTAATACTTGCGACTGTTGCACTTTTACACTATTAAATAATAAGTTACACAGCAACTTCAGTGATTCTATTGTAACTGCAATCAAAAACATTCATATATTTAAATATATATATATATATATAATTTAATATGAACAGATATAAATGCATAGAGATTCTGTCATACATTTTGAATTAAGTTTTAGTTCATTAAATGAACATAGGAATTATGAATTTATATATATATATTTATTTATTTCTTTATTTATTCTTACCGATTATACATGAAATTTGCTCTTTTTCATATATTTTTGTTAAGCCTGCATTTTGTAATATAATTTTTGTTGCATCATCATTGATTAAATCATTTAAATTAGTTTTATCACGACTAGAACAAAAAATATATAAATATAATGCCTGCATAAATATATCCCAAATGCATAAATAAATATATGATAAATGTGTAAAAATAAATGCATAAATTTTAATAATATACGCGTGTGTGTGTGTGTGTGTGTGTGTGTGTGTGTGTGTGTGTGTGTGTGTGTGTGTGTGTGTGTGTGTGTGTGTGTGTGTGTAGTAGTATATATATATATATATAATTAATTAAATTTATATTATATATATATATATATATATATATATTATTATTAATATATA
>NW_012130076.1:4847267-4863568 GCF_000143395.1 Atta cephalotes
CGTACGTCCGTCGTGTGGTACGTTACGTTTACGTTTGTTAGTTGGTTAGTAACACGTAGTAGTAAGTAAGTTAGTTCTTCTCCTCCCTCCTCTCTCTCTCTCTCTCTCTCTCTCTCTCTCTCTCTCTGGTAATGTTTCTTTCACGACTGCGTTCTGAAACTCATTGAAAAAAATATTTACTTTGATTGTGTGCCCATACGAAATATATTGACTGTTGGCATTGTTGCACACATATTGTAATCTGTCACCATCTGTGAATTCTGACTGATCTGTCAGTGTCACTTTCAAAGGGAATGGGAGTAGTACACGTAACCCTCGCCTATTAGCTTAAGATATTTAACAAATGTCCACGTACGCTTAGAATGATTATTTTTTAATCACTATTATGAAACTCGGGTGATACATACATGCATGTATTAATCGTTATAATTGCCTAAATAAAAGTTATTTGATTGCGTGCAATTTTTTTAAGGCTTCGAAAATGGAGCAGATAAAGGTTCCCAAGGTACGAACATTTCTGATTCAATATTTATCGTACTGTAATTTATTAGTAATGAATTGACTAGTGGTAGAAATATTAGACATATTTATTTATTGATTCTATTTTCTTGTATTATTTTATACTAAAAATAACAAAAAATTACAATGTTGAAAAAATGTCTTATTTTTATTCGCATATATATTGTAATATTAGACTTCAAAAAAAAATATATTTGCAGGTAGAAAATGTGAGAATGCTAGACAAATATAGCAATAATCATTCCATCGGCACGCTTTACCTAACAGTGACACATCTCATTTTTGTTGAAAGAAGTGGCAAAAAGAAGATATGGGTAAATCAATCATATATTAGTTTAATAGAAATTATTGTTAGGTTTATATCGAAAGTAATAAAATATTAAATTACAGGTTTTATATACACATATTTCTAATATAGAGAAACAACCATTGACGACCACAGGATCACCATTGTATATTAAGTGTAAACATTTCTTCATTGTCACATTTGTCATCCCGAAGGAACGCGATTGCCACGAGATTTATCTCACATTATTAAAATTATCCTGCCCAGGTAATAAGCTACTACATTTGTATCATATTTTGAACATAAATGCCTTCTAAGAATTTTTAAAAAGCGCTATGTTTATACATTATGTAACATACAGAATAAAAAAATTCTAAGATAATCATTCCTAACATAAAAAATTAAAATTTTTTATTGATTTAATTTTACTACAGTTAGTGTAGAAGATTTATATTGCTTCAATTATCAAGAAAATAAAGATACGCTACCTCAGCATGCAGGATGGAATTTCTTCAATGTACAAAGTGAATTTCAGCGCCAAGGTGTTCCCAACGAGGAGTGGTCACTTTCGTATTTAAATACTAATTATGAGGTAAAATAATATTCATTGTGTTATCATTTTGCATTTTGCCATTAATTAAACTATCAATTTTTTTCAGCTTTGCGATACTTATCCTAGGTACTTATATGTTCCCAGTGCATCTACCAAAAACATTTTATTAGGCAGTGCAAAGTTTAGAAGCAGAGGGAGGCTACCAGTTTTAACATACTTGCATTCAAACAAGGTTTGATCAAAATGATAAACTAAACATTTGATAAATAAACATTTAATAAATAAAAGTTTTTCAAATAAAATAATTTTTAGGCTGCCATTTGCCGCTGCAGTCAACCACTTTCAGGATTTAGTGCACGATGTCCTGAAGACGAAGAAATAATGCATAATATATTATGTACAAATCCTAATTCACGGTATATGTATGTTGTCGATACAAGGCCGCGGGTAAATATATTGGAATATATAATTCCTTTTTTAATTGAATATCAGACCTAATTTTATTCCTTTTATTTTATTTTATATTTTCTTTAATATGTCATTTCTTTAGAATTGAAAACAGAAAATACCGTTATAAATATTTTAAGCTTTTTTTTAGAGATAATATTTTATTTAATCGATTTTAAAAACAAATTGATATTTAATTATTTCAGTGATGACAAATGTTATAAATATGTAAAATAAATGATTTTTATAGTTATTTCTAAGGATACAAGATATTAAAAACAAAACTTAATTCTGTTCAATTAGATTAACGCCTTTGCTAACAGAGCTGCAGGGAAAGGATATGAGAATGAAAATTTCTATGACAATATCAAATTTCATTTCTTTGGGATAGAGAACATTCACGTAATGAGAACGAGTTTAAATAAGCTTTTGGACTGTAAGTAACATTTTTACAGAGTTTGTGTATAAAACATCAGTTTCCTTACATTACAATTGTTAAATTTTCATCTGTATTTGAACTTTTAGTACAAAGATCAACCTCCATGAGCGCATTTTTAAGTGGCCTAGAAAATAGCGGTTGGTTAAAGCATATTCGCTCTATTCTGGAAACCGCTTGGTTCATTGCACGGGCAGTTTCGAACGGCGTGAGCGTAGTAGTGCATTGTAGCGATGGATGGGATCGTACTGCGCAAGTGTGCTCTCTGGCTGCATTACTATTAGATCCATTTTATAGAACCATCCAAGGTTTTCAAGTAAATTTAATACCAATTTGTTCAAATTTCTGCATTTATAATTATTATATGATTAAATTATATATTCCATTTCTCTCACATGATTAAAAAAACTTCTTACAGGCTTTAATAGAAAAGGATTGGCTATCGTTCGGTCATAAATTTAGTGATCGTTGTGGCTATGTCAGTAGCGATGGTAAAGAACTCGCACCAATATTTACACAGTTTATAGATGCAACATACCAACTGCTACAGCAATATCCATATAAATTTCAATTCAATGAATATTTTCTTTTAACGTTACATGATCATGTACATAGCTGTCAACACGGTACATTCATCGGAAATTCAGAGAAAGAAAGGCAAATATTAAGGTATTACATCTATATATTGATCTTTTTCTTCATGATAAATGTAAATGAAAAAAAAATTATGGTGAATATTATTTTAGATTATCTGAGCGAACATATTCGTTGTGGGGCTACTTAGCAAATAATATGAATGAATATATAAACCCAATCTATAGATGCAATCGTTATAATAACGAGGACTCTATTGATATTCTTCAACCTAAATTGGCACCTCAATCTATTGTGTAATAAATATGTAACTTTTATGCAACGATTTATATTCAATATTGTTAACCATACAGTTTGAATGTAAACCGTGTTATTTTATTTTCAGTCTTTGGAGAGGCTTATACTTTAGATTTGAAAATGGAATACATCCTAGAGAAACATGTGAAGATTTAATTTTGACGATCTACGATCACACAAGTTCCTTAGAAGATCATGTAAAGCTTTTATTAAAAGTATGTATCACACAGTTTAGTCAAGCAAATAGATATTATATTTTAACAAATAGATAATTAAATTTTGAACGAAAAATTAATGTATCGTTTATATCTGCATTTTAATTTTCTTCAACAGCGAGTAAATTCTTTGGGACAACTTTTAAATACAAGTAACACTCAAAAGAAGGGAAAGCATAAATTTGACACTAAATTCACGAAGGAATCTTTGTCAGAGAATATAATAGAGAACACCGCAAATCACGATGAAAAAACGAGAAGTAAACTAAAAGCGAATCAATTGGAAAATGAATTAAAGACAGTTGCCTTAGAATGGAAATCGTCGCGAAATATAGAAGAATGTGGATGCTCTACTACATTTGATACTTTTAACAAAAAGGTATAATTGACGAGTGTACCTTGTAAGTTAAAACAACCTTTTTATGTTTACTTCATAATGAGTTTTATTTCAGCATCATTGTTGGTCCTGTGGTGATGTACTATGCACAAGATGTATGACAGTGCACACTAAATTACCTGGACATCTGTCACAACGTGCCGTACCCACGTGCAAATCATGCTATCAAAGTTTCGGCATATCTGCCACTAGTCCTTAAACGTGCTTTATTTAATGCTGACTTATTCTTCTCTATTTATATACACGTTTTTTTTTTAGCGAAATGAAGAAGCATAGCATATATATCAGGCATTGTATTATTCCAATTTTATATATTTAGCTTTTCTATATATTTCTTTGAATTTTATTTCGTTCGCATAATCGATCAATACAAACAACGTAGTACCTGATTACAATATATATAACATACGGACTTATTTCTAACTTAAATAATTCATAAACACTTTAAAGTTCGTGAATATTACACCAAATAATTGATAACAAATCATTGACTATCAACTACTATGGTACGGTCAATAAATGTTGCTATGTAACGTTTTACGTTAATGACTTTAAAACTATCTCAACTTATACTTCAATACTTTATAATTATTAAAAAAAAAATGATACATAAATTACGCAAATATAGAAACTTACGGAAACACAAGCTGACTTTTGCACATTCTGTAAATGCATATAATTTGCCTTATAATTGAAATGGATTCTGCCATAGTAGTTGAAAAATATTTGAGTTACATCAGGACATAAATTGTATACATATCTTGCATTCACATATATTACATTCTCTTCGACTTTTTTACTGTCTCTTATTGATTTGTCCCAGTGTAACATTAAAATATGAATTATGCTATCTCCTTTAATGCTACAACATTGAAAAATGTTGTAATTAAAAACATAAATATATACTTTACTATTATTAAGGCATTGTCCATTTTAAAAGAAAATACTCCATTGTAAATTTCAAAGAATACAAATACATCATACATCACTCAGTACACAAAAGCATATGTATAATTCGAGAACAGTTTCCTCAAATATATTAATAAGATTTCATATACGATATCAAATGTCAATATTCTTAGAAGAGTAATTAAATATCGCATCACACATTGCAGTAACTGAATTTACTAGTGACTGGTAACCTACTATCCACAGTGGCAAGTGTAATGTGTGGAATGTGATATAGTATTATATAAATATCTTAACGCGATAATACTCTTATTAAATTTTTTAATAATTATTCTTCTTCCTATTCTTTATTTGGTTTTCTTCGTCGTGGTCCTTCGCCACTAATCGGTGGAGTATCCTGCAATAATCATATGTGCTTTACATAACCGAGAATCATTTATCATTTATAAGAAAAAAAGTATCGTGTATATCAAAAAATTTAATGAATTACAGTCCTTAAAATACTTAAAGATCTATTACCAACCTTATCACTTTCTATTACTTCCTCTGTTCCAGTCTCTATCTCTATATCTCTTATTTCTTCTATAACAGGTTTTTGCTCAAGTTCAGAATTTTCATTTTCTATGGTCTCGTCGATGCCTAATCCTAAAAATGACTTGTCATCTTCTTCATCTTTAAAATCTGTTTTGTCCTAAGATATTGAAAACAGTATAAATTATTTTGATCTCACTTAAATATCTTACATTTATATAACAATATCAACAATAATAAATAACGTTACTGCTGGACAACTTGTATTCTGCTTATAAAGCAACTAATGTTATTACATATTTACTTTAGGGTTTCTAAATTTTTGTATTTATACAAATAAACAATTTTCTTTACAAGAACATTTGAATTATTTTAGCTTAACCAAATGTTATACCTCAGAAAAGCAGCAAAAATACATTATCAGGACTACTGGTATTGCAGTTAATACTAGATATACTGCCCATATCCATGGATGGTCCGCAGTAAATTTCGCGATCCGATTCCATGTACTCCACTGTATTAAATAATCATATAAAATACTATACTTATAAGTATACACTGATTTTTAATTATATGTTAATTTATATATTACAATTACATTTCAAATTAACTTTTCTATCTCTCTAATTAAATAATAATCTAATTAAATAAAATTATGTGTAAATGCCAGTATGAGCTGACATAAGATATTGGTATACGATCAAATCTTTATTAAACCAAAAGGGGTAAACGTTTCGATCCTCGCTTCAGATTCTCTTTAGTACATAAAATAGTGATAAAAGAAACAATAGTTAGCCGCAGGATCACATTACGAAGACTATATTACTTAAAGATGTACATCAAATTGGCAGATTCGATGTATCGCAGAATCAGAAAAACACTAAATTATCAACTTAATCAACTATTGAATTAGAAATCTTTTTTAATTTTTTATTTACACATCATTAGATTTAATCTTTGTGCCGATTGTTATTATTTTTTGTTCTAATTAAATAATATACATAATATAATTGTAATACATATGTTATTATATTTCAAAATCTATTATATGCATAAAGTATACAAATACTAGCAATGAAACTCTTATTAATCCTTGAATAATAACGAATAAGCTTTTTCAATATTAAGGAGTCAGTGAGGATTATATTTTAAAATTAATTTTACTATTACAACTTGGTAAAATATCAAATATAAATATTATACTAAAAGTATTTACATTATATACATTATTAGTGCATTTGTACATATAATATACTTCAATAATATCCCAAGCAAATATTTTCAACATTTCATTCAATCTTTATCTTTCATGTCTATTATACCTCACAAGCTTGTTTGCACAGATACCAGATGTAAGCTACAATTGGTATCGCGCAATACAAGAAATACAATGCCCACCATCCAGGCTTATAATTCATCGCCTTCATCATTCGACCCCACATAGAATCCTGTATATTATAATTTGTGTGTAATACTAAAGAATTAATTGTCTATTTTCAAAAGTACAGCTTCAAATTTGAAAGTTGATTAATTTCCAAATAGACCCATATTTGTATACTTAGATTTTACTGTATAGTATACGTAATGTATATTATATATTTCGAGTAAAATTTTCTTTCGAGAGGAAGTTTTGGAACGTAGCCTTATATATTTATACAATATTATATATTTGTACAATATTATCTTCATGTAATATGTTTTATGTATTTTTGTTATATTTTTACAGCAAAAATTTATTATGGGAGATATATAAGAAAAAGTATTTTTAGATCAGAGAGATATATGTATAAGAAAAGTATCTTTAGATATACATATGAGATAAGAACAAATATTTTAAAATCACAGATGAAAGGGTACTTACATTTTCTTCAGCAATTTTAACACGTCGAACCTCGAATGTATCAATTGCCCATTTCTTCGCCACTTTTTCATCATCTGTTATAATTATATTGTCGAAATATATGTCGGTAGTCATTGACCACAGCTCAAAACCAACAGCACTCTATAAAACACATTCGCATATATTATGCAAGAATATTTATAGTTTACTAATATTCTGTTCATTACATACAATTGGTAACATCTTGAACGGATGTTTGTCATTAAAATAATCAGGATTGTCTATAAGTTTAGGCTTCCATTTTCCCTTATAATTAGGATTGTTAACAAGTGGCGCCAACCATTTTCCTTTATATCGTGGATTCTTCATCATTTTCTGCTTATATGGTCCGCAACCAGGAACATCCGCGCATTTTGGATTTGGTATTTCCGGAGGCTCCCATTCACCATCCATCTCGACATCCCAATCATCAGGCTTAACCGAATCTGGATTCGATATCATCGGCGATTCGTCTTCAAGCCATCCTTCTGGCATAATATCTTCCTCATCAACTATTTGTGCTGGAGCATCTTCGTCCCAGTCATCGGGCTTTTCTGCCAATGGATCAGGAATCTTTTCTCGATCATCCCAATCCTCAGGCTGTTTATCATCAGGATCTTCTATTTCTAAAGGCGGATTCACAGGAGGAGTGAAATCGTCTAGTAATGAGCCAGAGTTTAAAAGTTTATTATCTACTTTGATTTCGTACATATTATCAGGTCGTACGATCAGAGTATACAAATGTGGGTTTTTATCTTTGAAATAATCTTCCATTTTGTCTTTTGATTTTTTACAATGTTTCTCTGTGATTGTACCATTCAATGGATTCTTATGTCGAAATATAAAATGAAGCTGAAGAAAAAAAATAAACATCAAATGAACCATAATATATTTTGTATATATTTTGTAATATTTAAACTAAGACAAAAGCATACCTTGTGATCATTGCCACATTTATCAGGCCCAAACATTATGGTATATGGTGTTTTATCTTGGAACTGTTTTAAGTCTCCATGTTTATCATCTAATGTAAGCAACTTAAGGTAAGCACCACCACATTCTTGTCCCTCTTGAAAATTAACTTCATATTGTACAACTAAGGGCTTATCTTCAAAATAAAATGGCTTAACTAATGCAGTAGAAACGGCAGCATGTCTAGCTTTGCTTTTAAGCACTAATCCTAAGTCTCCATCCTCACCATGTTTCTTAGGTTCCTCGATGGACCAAATTCCTAACAAATAATAAAAAGATAAATACCATATTAATTAACTATTAGAGACATACTGAGCTAATATTTAGGCAATATTGTACCAATAATTCTGCTACGAGGGTATAACAAAAGAATGTACAAAAATTTAATATTTAATATTAACCATCGTATTTAGCGATATCTTCGTCAATATCATCCTTCTTCGCCTCTGATAATACCCATACATTCCTAAATCTCTCCTCACTGTCAAAGTTCTCCGCTAAGTGAGCGAAACCGGAAGGTTCTGGACTTTTGTAAGTCTGCTTCTGTATTGCATCACTGTCTTCATCTACACTTAATATACAACATGCATTCAGGCAAACTAACACAACACACGCTATGATTCTTGCCATTTCATATTCCTGAAATGCAAAAGAAAAAAATGAAATGAGAGGATATCTTCGTCTAATTAATTTAAGCCTGGTGACTTGAAACACATGGCAAAATAAATCCAATGAACAAAAATACTAACAAAATATAACATACGTATAAAAAACAAATATTAAAACAATTTCTTACAACAATTTATTAAAACAGTTTTTAAAGCAATTAAAATTATATCCTTAAAATCAATGCATCCGAGAGACGGAATGAGCCAGTCATGCGAAACTTAACCTCAAATTTGCTTCGTACACCATATACCCCCGGCAGACACCATTAACCGCGGCGTAACGCATAATTTTGCATAAACTTTTTAGTTAAATTAATCTGTATCGCATAGTGATATCAAAATAGTAAATCACAAGTTTTTTTTTACGCTAGAAAAATGTAACAAAAGTTTGTCTTACCGGTGATACGAGAGAAAGTTAATTCAGAGAATCTTCGGACGATTGACACGGAATAAAACAGCGACGTGTTATTCAATTATTTAATAATGATAATTTAATCTATTCACGTAAGGACAACTCTGCGTCGCGTTCTGAAAATGAGCGGCGCTTCCGGAAGTTGCCGGTGAGATCACGTTAATTGGTAGTAACTTTAATTGAATTTCTAGCACCTCTCGACGGCCCTCACGTTTGTCCACGCGCACATCCAACGATAGAACGAATGCAATGATGACAACAACGTTCACGTAGAACGGTAATATTTTCCGAGTTTCATTAGAGATTATCTGACGTTATCATACGTTAGGTCCGAACGATAGGTGAGGTAGGTCGCATCATTTTATGCAATTGCACTTTCTACACTGCCACGCGTCGCTCCTCGATTGATCGTCCAACACGAGGATGTTAATTGTTCAAGTTGTTTGAAATCTTACAAAACTTTTGTACTCAAAATGAGATAATCAGAAATTAAAAAAAAGAGAAAGCGAAGATTCCGAGTTTAAAAATACAAATAATGCAAATAAATCTACGATAATACATCCGTTTTCGTTTTATCTGCACCGAATGCAATAACGTTTGATGCGATGTGATACAATGGCTGTGTTCTAAAATTCATTGCCGCTGAAACCCTACAGTTTACATTACGTGTACATTTTTAGCACTGACAGTAAACTTTGGAACACAATTTTTAAAATCATAGGTCTGTTTCTGATAGGTCACTTTCTGAACTAATACACATAGTGCAATAAGTTGAAGTAAAACAAATATACGTTCACTTTAACTTACTGCACTGGTTCAGAGTGCAGCAACAAAAAACAGATCTCATGTGAAGGCTGAATAACAAGTCAAATGTCTAGAAACATTCATGCATCGTGCCGTAAAAGTTATTAAATTATTTGACAATTGTATAAAAAACAATAGTTT
Source organism: Atta cephalotes (assembly GCF_000143395.1). Classification (NCBI taxonomy): domain Eukaryota; kingdom Metazoa; phylum Arthropoda; class Insecta; order Hymenoptera; family Formicidae; genus Atta; species Atta cephalotes. Next base: position 4,857,328 of record NW_012130076.1, read on the forward strand.
TAAATCTGCCAAAGAAAATAATATATTTATTTCTATAAATTCTTTGATTACATTGTCCCTTCTTCTCGCACCATAAACTTAAAATTAATAAATGTGATATCTTAAACACATAACATTCATTCAGTCTTCAAGGGTGGTGAGAAATATCTCGTGACTGTCCTTACGACCATAACAGCACTGAAAATTATCCTAACATTAATACAAATTTGTAACTTGCATAGTTTCAAATACAATTACAGCATTTAAATACCTTAGTATAGCGATTACTCCAGCTGGCATTATCTTTCCACTGTTGTAAAATCGATACCCCATCAGACCTCCAAGGGTCGTGCTAGTTCCTAAGAAAACTGCAACGTTGGTTGGATCCTGGGAAGTCTGGTAAGCACCATATCCTAGAACTGATCCAAAAAGAAGACCTGCGGCCAGCGAGGGGATAGAACCTAAAAAATTCAATAAGATTAGCACTTAAAGCATTCCAAGTCATGTCAGTGAGAATCATAAGATTTGTTCTTTTTAATAAATTTTTAATAAATCTATTGTACAGTTCATCCTTTTCCTTTTTTTTGAATATATAAGAAGTTTAGCTAAAAAGAACAAATTTATAGATTGCATTTCGGAGCTGACATTATACAATCTATATAGCTCAAGTATAAATCATGACAGCAATTAAATTTATACAGCACAAACCTATACAGAAGATTACAACATTTCCAATATTATATTACTGGAATATTACTAAAATGTTGTATATTGCTGCAATTTTGCTGAAATGATCCATACTGTAATAGAAATGACTCCAACTTCCAAAATGATCACTAATATCAGTTTCTACCAATATAAATTAACCTTAATTTCTGTTCAACTTATTCTTAGAATTAGAAAAAAAATAATGTTAAAATAATGTTAGTTAAAATGAGATTAAAATTAAATTATTGGAAACACACATAAGTCATTTTTTTCTATCATTTACATTTCATTTTAACATTATTTTGACATTATCATGACTTATCATTCTGTTTGAGAAGTGTTGTTTTATCTATGTTATTTATTAAATACTAACCAAGAAAAATAGAACAACGTTTGTGTGTCTCCTGAAAGGAAAGCAAACAAATTTTGTCAACAATTAATCAAACTACTCACTCGATTTCACGTAACCTAGCACTCCGCCACCAGCCACTGCGATAGCGTACGCAAATGCGGCGTAGTCGATCGGCATTGCTGTAAAAAAAAAATCGTTTGTAGTCTCCATTGTGTACGGTGTGACGTCTATTTATATAATTACCGAATGATAAGCTCGATATATCTTTCGCGTTGTATTGCAATTACGCAAAAATTATACACGGGACGGTTAACTACCGAAAGAAATTTTTCTCTGCTTCTTCGTCACACCTCTCGACAATTAATTCAACGAGGTTTTAATTGCAATAAATAACACCCAATAATCACATGCTATAGCTCGAAGCGTAATTTGTATTTAATGTACGACGGCGGGCAATCTATGATAAGGCATGATTTTTTGCAGTCTTCTTTTCAGTGCTACCATCCGCCGTTCATTAGCCAATCACGTTCTACTATTAAGTTAGGTTAGATTTTAAATGACGCGTATGTAATAACGATCCATTACAGGCAATTATAGATTTACACTAATTACATAACATTTGTTACTTTGTTCATTCTTCATTCTTTTGCGAATGTTTCTTTTATTATTATAAGTATAGTTAGACTAGAAATAAGTTAATTAGAAAAATTACAATTCTTTAGCAACAAAAATATGCTTGGTACATGTAATTTAAAAAAAAACCGCGAAGAGACATTTGTGAAGTACAGATAAAAAATTGGGTAACTTATTTGATCTTTACATTCGTACACTTTTCAAATAGCGTCCTCTAATATATGTCAGTCAAATATTTCCCGAGTGAGGAAAATTGCGATATGAATATTTTAAAATTCAAACGAGATTTTTTTTAAAAAAAAGGAAATCCAAAATTCAGCGTTTACGCGAGGAAGTCTAATTGAGCTTCAATATTTAAATTAACTTTAATTAATTTAAGTTCAATTTTTAGAATTAGAAAAAGATGAAGAGTTATATAATTGGACTATATTTTATAGAAACGAGCATTAAATCCTCTTTCGGAATGATCGATTTTTTTTAAACTCCCAATTCAATACTAATTATTTTTATTCTCTTAATTAAGATCGTTTATCGATATTAATATAAAGCTGGCTTTTCCACAGTAACGATCGCACAATTAAGATTCATGACTCTCGTCCTTTCTTAATCGGAGATTATCTTTAATTTGACAACTGTATGACATTCATTGAAGAAAAATCTAGAAAAACATAATCGAGGAGAAATCTGGGAGAATCAAGTTTCTTATTACGTTTTGCTGCGTTTCGCAGCGATCGTTAGCGAAATATTCGAATTCCTATTCGTCAACTCGCACAGAGTTACACTTTTTTTTCTACGAATTACTATGAATTGAAAAGTCACGATCGATGACATCACTTTACTGCTTTAACGTCAATAAAAGCGTATATAAGCGTATATAACCGCCGATAAGTTGGACTTGTGACAATTCCGCGTCAGGGTCGTTCGATATGCTCTCACATAATTTGTTCGTCAATACTGGAAACATACTCTCCTTAAGTGAGGCAAAACAGAAGGCGAGTCAAAATTCCACGGATGAGGTCAGTTGACAGTTATTGCATAACATTGCGTTCTACATAATTCTGCATAAAATATACGTCTTAACTGTCGCGCGACATCAATCGATTTATTGTTCTTGAAGCCGAGGTTATGTTGCGACACATTTGTCAAAATTTCTTCTTTAACATCATTCGTTGATACATTTTAGTTGATCGAGACACTAAAGATCATTCTAAACAATGAACAAAGCAAGGGGGATGACAAGACAATTGTATGTATATGTGATTTTCAGTAGCGAAAGTGTCTTTCTGAACACCTGATTAATTTTCTGTCAATTACAATTCTAGATCAATGGAAAGAAGGATACAAGTTTACAGGATGTGAATAGAAAAGACTTAAAGATCACTGTAAAAGTATTTATCTCATCACCTGATGTTAATTCATTAAAGGAAGCATTGGATCAAGGTATTCCTAGCCATTATAATAGATTTTTTTTATGTTTCTGGTGAAAATTTTTTTCAGAATTTTTCAGAATTTCTATAAGTTTATAATTTTCTCACATTTTTTATACGAATTGTAACATTCCTCAGAAAATTTACATCTTTTCTCAAAATTTTTGATGTATGTTATTTATGAGATATTGTAAAATTTTTTTAATTTTTTGTAAGTATAATTTCTGATAAAATGTTATAAAATCTAAAAAAATTTAAAAGTACTTTTTAAAAATTATGGAGTGAGAAATTTCAGAATATTTCAGAATTCACTTATATGAAAAATTCTAAGAGAAGATGTAAACTTTTTGAATATTTCTGAGTATTTCTGAAAAATGTTCCAATTCGTATAAAAATTATGAGAAAAATTTTCATCAGAGGAGGCTTGTTCTTTTTATTGAATTTTTACGATTTATCTTTTTTATCTTTTCTCTTTTTTTCTTTTTATGTTGAGAAAAAAGGAAGAAAGAGATGAACAGTACAAAAAATTCAGCTAAAAAGAACAATCCTACATATTCCTAATGTGTTTTATATTTTATAGCGTTTGAAGCACTTCATACAGATACCATAGAATCACTAGTAATAGCTTACAAAAGTGCTGAGAGTCCAGAAGATATGTTGTCATCGTTAAAAAAAATATGGTCTGTGGTAGAAGAATATGTAAAAGTTGACAAGTTATGCAGTGTTGGATTGAGCGATATTAATACAAACACTTTCATTGAACTGTTTCAGTGGGCAGATGTAAGAATAAGTTTTGTAAAGTGACATTCATATTCATTTTAATATATTCTCATCCATATTTGTGATGTTTACTTGTTACAGATAAAACCAAACATTGTACAGATTAATTTAGCTACGTGTTGTGTGGTACCGCCAGCCTTGCAGGAATTTACAAAAGAAAATGATATTCAGTTGCTGACTCATAGTGATCCCTGTCGTACGTATTTTTCACTTAAAACAATTAAAATAAATTAGTGATATTAACATGGTGTCCAGTGATCCTTGAATATTTATATTATATGAATCCGGGAATTATACTTGAATTTTATTTAACGGAATTTTATTTCCCATATTCTGGAAAAACCCTTGAAATTTCAGGGCTTGCTTAGAATTTATCATTCTTTCATTTTAAAAAAAATCAGCGCGAAATAGAAAAAATTAATAAGAAGAAAAGTTGTATTTGAGTATAAGTTCTCCCTTAAAGATGCAATAAATTATCAATAGAAAATGAGAAACTTGAATTTAATGTCTAAAATAGAACATAGTATAGTAGAAAAATTGTTTGTGTTGCTGGAATGTTCATTTGATATTATTTATAAAGCAATAAATAATATTGTTCTAAATTTGTTAGCGTTTTAATTCATTCATATAAAATCCTAATTTAAATACAAAGCAATATAAATAAATATAAGATTACATCTTAATGGTTATATACGCAAGTTATATTAAACAACTATAATTATTAATTAATTAATTCAAATTACGTACTATCATTTTATTTTTTGTAACTAAATTAGATTTAATTATAGTCGTTTAGTATAACTTGCGTACATAATCGTTAGGATGTAATTTTATATTTATATTTAACAACACTGATAATGACTGAATCTTCTTCGAAACGTATATTTTATTTTACTTTATGTTATTTAAAATATTATATTTTAGCAACTGCTGGCTATTGCTCATATACCCTTGTGTCACATCTATATTGTTTTGTTACAAGTGAGCATTATATATTTAGTTTTATTAAAGCATATAATATTGTGCAAATCAATACAAATTAATTAAATAATGAAAATTAATCGATGGGATAAATCCTGGAAAAAGAATTTTTACCTGGAATGTCCTGGAATTATTCTTCAATTGACTAGTTAGATTTTGCTGGACACCATGATTAATCCTTCGCTGACAAATTGGATTTTGAAGACACTGTCGATTTTTATTGTTAATTCTGTTAGATAAATTTAAATCTGTATAAAGTAAAATACAACTCAATTTCTATGAAATAGATTCATTAAAGCTTTCACAAGAGTATAAGAATTTTTTTAGATTCTTATATATCCGGAATAATATAAAAATTTGTACTAAAGTTCAGAGATCCAGATTGCTCAAAAGGTGAAAATTTTATTTCAAAGAGTTGAAACATAATTAATTATTAAGCATAAGGTATAAAGTATATTTTATTTTTTAGTATTTCTTTTTCTAGAAATTCTTCCTCAAGAAGTATTAGAGAATATATTTGGTTCTACTGCTTATTTATATTGGCTGATAAGATATCAAATCCATCTCAAATGCCGCGGAATTTTATCATCGAAAGGGTACTTACTGCGCATTAATAAGTCTAATGTTAAACCTTAACGTTAGTAGCATCACTAAATGTTATTTCTGCACAAGGTAATGTGTCTCATATTCTATATTAATACACGAATAACTTACACTTAATTTTTGTGATCATGAGCATTTTGAACATTTTATTGTATATGTATATTATAAGCTTTTATAGTATTGCACTGCGTTATGCGTCTTAGTTAACTCTTGCAAGTTTTTGTATAAATTTTTATAGCATGACATACAATAGATGCGCATTCTCTTTTTTTTTAATTTTTCAATTTTCTCAATAGTTAATCATTGTAAACAATTTGAGAAATAAATATTAGAATTTCTTGGAAAGGCAAAGTGACCATTGAAGATATTATTTTTCAAATTTGACAATATTTTATCCTCAAGTTATCCTCAGTTATAAAAAAATTTTTTATAGTTCGTACCATTCAATATTTATTTTTTTCTACGTACAGATCATACGATAGTTTTATCCTCGAGCGACTTGCAGCCCTTCGCTAGCGGTAGCCGATCGGGAGTCCGGCGTGGTGACACTAGAGGAGATCCTTTTGTATATGCGTATATGTGTTGCGTATCCTCAGCATATTGTCGTCGTCGTCGTCGGTTGGCTCCGATATAAGCGCTCCTTTTTTTCTCCTTTGCCACTACCGCCTTGTGCTGCTGCTCGAATCTTTCCCTTACCCGCCCGTTCTGCTATTCCGTTCTTCTCGTCCCATTCCTCGTTCTCCTGAGAGCTCTCTTTTGCGTTAAGCCGCCACCGCGT
>NW_012130076.1:4863990-4867338 GCF_000143395.1 Atta cephalotes
TCTCTCTCTCTCTCTCTCTCTCTCTCTCTCTCTCTCTCTCTCTCTCTCTCTCTCTTTCTCGGATACACACGCGCACGTAAACGTGTATTCATTCTCCCTCCTTTTTTCTCTTTCTTCTCTTCATCCTCACAACCACTGCGTTGAGAAGCCGGGTATGCGAATCCCGCGATACTATGTTATGCCTACGGATCGCGGGTCTGACATACTTTGTATGTTAATGCCACATAATGTCGGTTTTGTTCCTCTTTTCAACATTTATTTGCTCAGCTCTCGTCCTGGTCCGATCGCTTTTGTCGCGAACGGTGCGTAACCCCGTGCCGCGTTTTCCATCTCCCTGATCGCTCTCATCCGATCCCGGAGGAGAGATGTTTAAGAGTGACGATGTGTTTCGAATCAGATAGCGAGACTCATCCGTAGAGCTAGACAGCGAGACTCATCGCATCTCAAAATCTCAAAATCGGATCGCACGGAAGAAGGCTACTACTAAAACAAAATTTTTTTTTCCTATTAAGATCGACAACTCAACACAACATACAAGATCGAATGTGGACTCGAGGTTCGCTATTCTTTTTATTCAACGTTGAGTCCAGAGTTAATTCTTAGTACATACGATTATGATATTGGATCATTCGTGTTCTGCACATTTCTTTCTTTGAAAAACTAGGAGCATCAAGTAATTATCTATATAGCACATTTTATTCGTGAGACATCCTTAGTTCTTTAAAGTTTTATGTTGTATATGGTAGTTATAATATGGTATTTATATATATATTTTTTAAATACACAACTTTATAAATATCTTCTGAAATATCTGTTAAACTATATATGTAAAAATAATTTTTGTATATTTGTAAAGTGATGAAAATTAACCTGGGACATCATCGTATGTACTAAGAGTTAATACGATCGCATCGCAAACAAAGCGTGAGAAAAATGAAAATGAGATATGTAGGAATTAAAAGAACATCAGCAAAAGAATAATTAAAGATGGAGACGGGAGAAAGAGTCATTTATTTTTGTTATACGATTTACTCTTCTAATTCGAAGAAGAGTATTTTATTGTTGATATATTAGTAAGGACAGAAAAAAATACAATGAGTGAACTGAGAAAATATCGAAAACAAATTATCAGTAGAACTTCGTGAAGCTATAGTAAATTAGCGTGGACAAGGCCTCGCGGCATAAGGAATAAACAGGTAGTAATTAATGAAGCTATTGAGGTGTTCGTAGGATATATGATTAACGAGACGACGTGACGTAACATAAGTTACGTATGGAATGGCGGGTTAAAAGACGAAGAGAGAACGAAAAAGAAAGGGATGGAACGAGAGGATCGGCGGCAGCAACAGCAACTCGGCAGTAGCGAGTAAACGCAAAAGCACCCTCGCTCGGCCCCGTGCGATGCAAAGACGGGATATAAATAAGCGGCTGTCGTTTGCGGAAGCAGAAAACGGGCAAAAGGACAGAAATAAAGAAGAAGTCGAGGAAGAAAGGGAGCCAGCGACGAAGAAAGGAATAAATAAGTCGGGGAGCGAATGCGAAGGAAAGAAGGAGAGAGAAAGAGGCAGAGGAGAATCGGCAGCACCGGGCTTCTGACTCTCAAGTCCCTTGTCGCTTTGCTCGACCAACGTCCCGATCTACTACTTTCGCGGTATACGACCGTCCTTTCGTATTGGAAAGCTTTTATTTCCGCCGTGTGCAGGGGCTGGCAGGTGTACTCGCGTCTCGTTAACCGAGGAGCCACTTCTTTCATAGGATGGATTTTAGAAGCGAGATTTGTTCGTCAAGAACGGAATGGCTCGATGCGTGAACAACAAAATGAATTCTAATTGAATAGTGGATGAATTTATATCAATACCACAGATTAAGTTCCTATAGATTATTCCAGCAAAATTACAGCAACATTGGCTACATTGAGAAAAAAAAGAAACAGCTTTGCAACTGTAAGATTCTTTAATGATTGATTTATTTAACATTTACATTTAGTGAAGAACTAAGATTGATCACATAAAAAATTTTACAACAGTTACGAAGCTACTTTTCTGCTGAATGTTGTTATAAACTCCTGCATTATAGGTAAAGATTGGAGCACTTTGCATAATGCAAAAGTATAAAGCATAATAAAATCAATTTCAATCAGAGTCTTTTATTTTATGAAAAAGAAATAAAGAGTTTAATTGATTCATTTTCTTATGCAAGAATATTTGTTTTAGCCCTTTTTCCTAAAATAGAATACAATTATAGGTAGCATAAAGTTTTGGTTTCTGCTTATTTTCAGATAGATTGATTTTCTTTGACTTAATTGAAGGACTTTGACTGAAATTGAGGATGATTTTAGTCAGAAAAAATTCCCAAAAATTCGTACCGCAAAATTTAAAGCAAAAAAACGTTGAAATTGCTAAGGACACCCTGTATACGCGCATACGCATATACAGCAGGCATATATGCGATGACTGCGAACAGAACGGCGTGCGGAACAGAGCAGAACAGAATGGAGCGGAATCGAAAGAGAAACGGAACACACAACGGAGAAGCGCGAGCTGACTGCGGCAGGGGCGCAGCATGTTTATTGGCGCATCTCTCAGTCTTAAATCTTTATGTTGTCTCCGCGACGGGGTCCGCTCCGGCCATCCCCCCCTGTCCCATCGGAGAAAGACGGAGAATCCAAGAAGGGCACCGGCTCAGGAAAAGGACGAGAAGGACCAACTCGGCGCGGTAAGGAGAGCGAGAGAAAGAGAGTTAGAAAGAGAGGCGTTCGCCGAGGCACACAGGGAGAGATATATCTTCCCAGGGAGAGTTGCGGTCGCGAAATCGAGTCAAGAGAGTCGGACAAACCGACGACCGTAGGCGCGCATCCACCGCATTACGCACACAGAAGCCGCGATTTTAACGTGCCTCGAGAAACGCGTGTCGTTCGGTCGCGCCGAGCCGAGAGGGAAATGGACCTTCGCCTTCTCCTTTGATGCTAAAAGCACATATAGAGATAGACAAGGAATTTTATTAATGATCACGAGTATGCAATAAGGAAGTCTGGCATAAAGTGATACTCTCTAATAACACATTTGTTTGTGACGATTATAATTATATGTCAACGGATTTAAGAATCGATGCGATTATATTAAGTCATTGTTTAATTATTATTTTTTAGCATTTGGGAATATTAATCTCGAAAGGTATTTTTTAAAAGAATTTTTAATGTTGCTAATATTTTTAATATTCTCTTGAATATTATTAATAAGATTATATTATTATCATTATTATTATTATTCATTTTTGTATAATATTCTTGAATTTTGGAGAGAGAGAGAGAGAGAGAGAGAGAGAGAGAGAGAGGAGGAAGTAATAATA
>NW_012130076.1:4872466-4877155 GCF_000143395.1 Atta cephalotes
GAGAGAGAGAGAGGGAGGGAATAAATTAAATCTCGGTCAAGTTAATCATGAGTTGTAGACTTAGGCCTTAAATATACAAACCGATCATGAATAAATCGGTAATAAAAGAACATAATTATAAGCATAGTTATAAGTAGGTATATTTATATCTACCATGATTATAAGCACATTTTCGCGGAAAACGAGTTTCTTTCAAAGAATTGAATTAATTAGAATTCTGGTGGAAAACAATCCAAAACAATCCAGAAATCTATTTATTTCTTCTATTTCTATCTATTTTATTTATTTATATAAATCTATAAAATTTCTCGTTAAATCTATTAAAATTCTAGTTGAAATAATCAACATTTAAGTCTTGAATGCAGCCGCGCGACAATCGAGATATTGCTGCGCCTTTAGTAACGCGCACGTTCATTCGTCCGTCTGTCAGTCAGTCGAACGATCGCATTCGCAATCCGCGCTTTACACTTGTTCCGAAAATGAAATCGCCAGAATGTTCCGAACTAACATCCCGTTACTCAGTATTCTCGTCATCGTTTGTAAAAGTAAATGCCGCCTCCGACATAATGTTAACGGCAGAGAAAACGCACGACGGCTGTCAGCAACGACGGTGAGTTTTAATAGCCTTGCACGTATCGTTTATCGGATTGCGTCACGTTTAATTCATTAAGTGGCGATCAGTTGAGAACTATTGAGTGATCGCGGCTACACAGGAATTGTAGATTAACAGCAAATTAAAGGAGCCTTTCGAATTTTATTTGTATTATAGTATAAAATTATCTTTGTATTATCAAAACGCGCGATCGCGCGCTGAATTCGTAATGGTGCTCCGAATACGTTCGTAGTCATGATTTTAATTTGATTAATTTGCGACAGGTGGCGCCACTGAAACGTGCGTAGACGCTTGGAGTAGTCTTGAATTTAAGCTCGGGATGCATACGCGATTTCGATGAACAATTTGTATAATTCCCATTGCACCGATTGTCTGTTCAATTTCAAACATATTATCAAAGTTTCTGATCTAAAAAAAGAAATCGAAAGACAAGACATTGATACGATAAAATTATTGACCGTTAATGTTGTAATTATTTAAATTTATTAATTTAAAATTATATCAGAATCTTTGAAAAAATTTAATATTGATGATCAATTTAATACTGAAAGACAGTAATTAATTACTTATTTTAATTACTTATATTTATTGTAAATATTAAATTTAAAGCATTATTGTTCAATATTTTTAGAATTCCAAATAAGTTATTAATTATTGTCTTTTTTAGTATTAGATTTATAAAGGAAAAACTGATATATGTAAATCAATACATGTATTTTCTCCAGTTTTTAAATTAAATAATTATCTTCATAAATAACAGATAATTTATTCACAAAATTAGTATAAACAGTCGAAATATTTCTATACAACACTTTATTTAAAAAATACGAGAAATTGAATTACCGCACTATAATCTCTTAGAAGTCGTTAATTCTCTTAATAACCTGCACAATTATAACATACTTTTATTTATTCTCTATTTTATCTTTTAGATTTGCTAGTATCGAACAATCTTGGATAATTCTTGCGTCTTGGCCATACGAAACAATTTGCAGGATAATGTTATCTCAGCTATATCACGAGAGGTATCAAATACAATTTCAATTAGAAGTGAGAGGAGAAATGGTCGAACATTTCGCCGAAAGTTTTTCCACAAGAATTTTCAATATTCCCAAGATGATGCGTACTCGCGATGGTGGTTCGGTCGATCGGTCGGTCCCTGATGATCCCTAAGTGAAATATCATCGGCAATCATTCACATGAGATCCTTATCGCACGACTAACGTGATCCTTAACCCCGCCGAACTCGGGAGCAGTTTTATATGCGGGCCCCCGCGGCGGGCGTGGGTGCCCATGGAGGAGTGTCGTTTCGTTCAGATTCTGCGAGCAGGATCGCGACTGGAATGTGAAATCACAATTTTTTTCCTCTCTGTCTCCCTTGCGACGAGCGCGGCCCGAAGATCCACCCGAGGAATTGCGAGGAAGTATTCGCGAACGACGCGACGATCCGCACGCACGGACGATAAATAAGAACTTCGGCATTTCGCGCGTTTCTCCTCGCACGAGCGATAGTGAGACATGACTTCCGATATTCGAGTACCTATCTTATCTGCCAGTCCCGTCGGTCGATACATTGCGGAATGCGCGCCACGTTGAACAATAAAAAGAAAAATAAGAATAAAAATATGCGCTTGATAGTCTCAAGTATATTGGGAAATTCAGCTGGTTAACGTTGTCTTTGATTATTGCCCATTTGTATAAATCAATCAATGTATAGATCAACTTTAATCTTGGTTCAACTTACTCTTTACCTTTTTTAATTTTTAAAACTAGAAAAAGATGAAGAGTTTGTTGAACCGAGATTAAAATTAAATCACATTGGTAGAAACAGCATCAATTAGTCTCTATTGCAAAGAAACATAAGCCCATTTCTACCAATGTGATTTAATTTTATTCTCGGTTCAACAAACTCTTCATCTTTTTCTAGTTCTAAACATTAAAAAAAGATTAAGAGCAAGTTGAATCAAGATTAAAGTTGATCTATACATTGGTAGAAACGGGCAATAATCAAAGACAACATTAACCAGCTGAGTTTCTCGATATACTTGAGATTATCGCAGCTCAAGCGCATATTCTTATTCTTATTTTTCTTTTTATTGTCCAACGATTGTGGCGCGTATTCTGCACAAATGCCCGTTTCTACCAAGATTAACTTTAATCTTAGTTCAACTTAAGATTAAAATTAAACTACATTTGATAGAAACTGGCATGAATCGGACTCGGAGGAAAATACAGAGAAAAAAGCCGTCGATTGTTTGTAATTTCAATGTTTACGCGTTTTAAGTCACCTGTCGCTCATGAATAGAAGTCGAATCGAGACGGCGAGACGCGCGCGTCTTGGTTTCGAAAGATGTTAATTAGGCTTTTACGGTACACGGCCAATTCCAATCTACATTGTGTGTACGAGGTGAATTCTCTCGCAGTAAGGAAATCGCGCAATACTTTTAGGCTCCCCTGGTATATACGTTGCGAAAAAGTGAAATGTGTTGTACCATTGCGTTTCCATTGTTGTGTCATGGGGAGGCGTAAAACGGGGCAAGGTTGCATTCGCGATTGTTCGGAAAGAGTCCCACATGTAAGTTCAAGTCAGTTCCGAATCTTTCGTACTTACGCTCCTCCCTCCTCTTCTCCCTGTATTTTATATTCTATCTATTTATATTTTCCATATATATATTTCACTTCGATCAATTTTTTTCTATCAATTTTTTTCAAATGGATCAATTTTTCTCAAACAGCGTACAATATTTTTGTGATTTTAAATTGCACAGATTATAAACATTTATTGTAAAATATTTATTGTAAATGTTATAGTAAATGCTAAGAAAATAATGAGGCATTATAATCAATTAAAAAATACTTATTAGAAATATTTATTTATATTTATCATAAATATTACATAAAAAAATTTAAAAATTTTAAAAATTACATTTAATTACATTTTAAAATATTACATAAAACAGTCTATATTTTAATAATTTCGAATAAAGCTTTATATAAAATATGTATGAAATGTCTATGTAACATTTCAAAAAATGATTATTAAAAAATGATGAATATTTTGTGATGTCTGGGATAATTCTACATGTTAATTCAGATAAGTGTCAAAATATATTTATGTCGAAGGATTTATGAGGTAATACATGTACATAAATACGTATACATTTAATGAAATCCATTATATTAACTTAAAACTCGTGCGCGACGTTAATCAGTAATATCAACTTTCTACGACGATCATAAAACATTTTGAAATATATAATGACATCTCAGCAGCGTAAATGAAAACGTTGCGGTATAGTAAACGAGTAGGCGATGACGAGAGAACGAGAAAGAAAGAGAAAGAAAGGAGAGGACAATATGGGCGCGCGTTTCTCATTGTGAAAATCTCAGGAATCTCTGACCTCCGGTGGCTGCTCGCTTTAATTACGTTTGTCATTTCGTCGACCGGTGTCTCATTATAAAGAAAGTTCGAGACATAACTCAGCACTTGTTGCGAACTTAGGTGGCCTCTTTCTAGTAACGGCACTAACCAACCCAACCAGACGATCACAGCAGCAACCAAGCAAGCAAGCAAACAAGCAAACAACCAACCAACCAACCAACCAACCAACCAACCAACCAACCAACCAACCGACCGACTAGCCAGTCATGAGCCCCCTTTTACCTTACGTATAGCCCTCCGCGTGCCTCTCTTCGCATCGCCGCTCTAGATCTTCGGATAAGAGCGAACACCATTTTAGCGGTTCCTTACACACCAGACATCCGTTCCCTTCCTATATATATATACGGCGGCACTCGGGAGAGCCTGGCTGCATTTTTTTTCCGCGTGAATGTGTCAAGCGACTAGTGAGAGGGAAGGACACGAAGAAAGGGGATGATAGACGGGATCAAGTAGATGATGAAAGAGAGAGAGAGAGAGAGAGAGAGAGAGAGAGAGAGAGAGAGAGAGAGAGAGAGAGAGAGAGAGAGAGAGAAGAAGAAGAAGAAGAAGAAGTAAAGTAAAGTAAAGTAAACGTAAACGTAAACGTAAACGTAAACGTAAACGTAACGTAACGTAACGTAACGTAACGTAACGT
>NW_012130076.1:4881643-4883568 GCF_000143395.1 Atta cephalotes
TCTCTCTCTCTCTCTCTCTCTCTCTCTCTCTCTCTCTCTCTCTCTCTCTCTCTCTTTCTCTCTATTTCTCTCTTCAGTTGAGAGCTCACGTGGAAACGGGCTTGTACTTGCACGCAACTGTAATGGTCGTCATCGATTAAGGTGCGTTGATATAACTCGACTTTCGATTGATGTCGGATCGAGTGGTTCAAGTTACGACACGCAAGTATAGCATATAAAAATCTTTTAACGTAAATTAATTATTGGTGGTAGAATTAAGAAAATGTATTATATTAGACACAAATATATTAGATATGCGACTATTTCTTTTTTCACCATGCGACTTAAATAATGGATCCGCTAAAATTGTTCGGCAAAAAACTGTTGCAACGTCGGAAGTGGCAATGCCCGGCAAGCGTACGGTTCTCAAAGGGTTAATTGGGCATAGTAACTCTTCAGGTGACCAAGCTCCATGGGAGTGTGACGGAAAGAACCCGGTTTCGTGCGCAGAATTAAATACAGTACTCACGTCTCTATTTATAACATCTTATAGATGAACGTCTTCTCATTCACCTTGTGACAGCGAAGTATGGAATGACCTTGCGCATCGATGTTCGTTACACCTTGCCGACAAATATATCATTCGTGTTATAATAGTATCGGCTATCGGCGCATCGGCGTCTCTATGTGTACATATTACGCACATTATCTTAGATTTATTCTCATTGCTTCTCTCTCTCTCTCTCTCTCTCTCACTATCATTATTGTAAAATATAAATAGAGATTTAAAAATGAGAATAAGAAAGATTTTATTTGATTTTTCGATAAGCATTTCTACAAGAAATTAATTAATTGGAATACATGCTCTTTCATTTGTACAATACATATTTATTTATGCGAGAACTTTTGGATTTAATTACATTAAATTTACGCTTTGTGTTAAGTTTACGTAGCGACTTATTTGTATAAAAATGTACTGTGCGTGTATCCTCATATATATGGTCGTTTAAAACCGATGGCACCGATTGTACTCGGAACTCGAGCCTTCATTATACGCCGTCTCCAATCACGTGTGACAAATTATTCCCGCGTCACTTCCTTTAGTGCGCCGATGAGATTTCCACGGAGTACGACCTGGAAGACCGTCTGACAGCCATGCCCAATTCTATACACGCATCGACATTTGAGACAATGAAACCATAATATTATAATTAATCGAATTTCATTAGTCGAAAGCTCGAGATCGTGCGTACTCTCTAAAACTTTTACAGTAAATTGTTACTCCGAAGAGTGAAATCTCGCACTTAAAGATTGAAAATTGAACTACTCTTTTTCATCTCAATTTTCACTCTTTAGAGTGAGATTCCACTCCAAAGAATTTAAATAGTGAATAAAAAAAAAAGTAAAACTTTTCTCACTTTACAGCTAATTTTTCAACTAGAATTACACCTTACATAATATAATCTTGCTCACAATTGTCGGGATGTTTAAAAGTTTAATAACAAGATAATCAATAGGCTCTAAAGAAAAATTTAAAAAATAATAAATAAAATGCTAAAGTGAATATAATATTACGTTATAATACTCACTTTGAATGAAGAAATGGTATAAAGTACACACGAATAACTAGCGTTGACTCAAATTGGCATTTTATTTATTATTTAAAAGTTAATGTCTTCTTCAATTTTTCATGATATCGAGGACTGATGGAATGTTCTACAATAAATTTAACGGATACCTCTGGCGCGTTCCATTGAATTTTCGATGTCTATCATAGCGTGACACGATTCAGTGTATTTAACGGGTAAAATGTTGAATGACATCGCGCGTCTCTCGCAAAAATTCTCGCCGCGTAATGCAGTGGCGTCAGATTGGAACATAGGATATATATATATATATATGTATATATATATATATATATATATATATATATATATATACTATAG
>NW_012130076.1:4890755-4894315 GCF_000143395.1 Atta cephalotes
AGAGAGAGAGAGAGAGTACACCGTGCGTCTATAATCTCTCGGCTTTTTTTTCACGCGCGTGTGATGACACCCACGTGGTGTCTTGCCGCGCGCTCGCGCGCGTGCAATTCACATGGAGCCACTAGCCGATATCTATATGGTCGCAACCTTTCTCCTCTCATGTGCTAATCAATCTGCGTGGCTTCCTACGCATTTCGATTACGTAAACGCGGCATTGTGAGCCCAGCGTGAAAATGAAAAAAACGCGAAATCAGGAATCCGCGCCTCGCATTCCGCGAACCTCGCGTTCGCCGACCCCCGCGTGCGAATCGGCCTGTCGGCCTCCGTCTTCAACGATATTTCATATTCCAATGACATTTGCGAATACATAGAGCCCCGCGAGGATCGACTACGATCGAAACGCGCAATAGATCGTGCACTTTACATTACACGCGTGAAATTATTAGCACGCTCGACCGGAGGCGGGGCGAATCGCTTTCGGAACGATTAAATTCAATCCAATCTAATCTCCAGGGACATATAATTAATTAAAAGCGCGCGAATGACATGTATATAAAAGAATAATTGCCAAGCATTTCGTATATCTCGTTTTCAAATGCCAACTTTCTTTGCCAATGACATCCCACTTGAAGGATTATCCTTAAAATTCGTCGCCCGAGGCACCGCCTACTTTGCTTAAATACGCCTTCGCATCTTCCATTTTTTTTCTCTCTCTTCTTTGTAGAACTCACATTCATTTTTCGTCCCACCGCGCCGCGCGGAACTTTCGCGGCGATGCGATGGCGACGACGCACGGCGAAGACGAAGAAGAAGAAGATGCGCGCCGCCAATGCACGGGCGGATCCGCGAGGCTGCGCTCACAGTGCCTCGCAGCCTCGCAGCCTCGCGCGGGGCACCTTCTCCCGCCAGGTACACCCGTGTCCACCAACACGTTTTCGCATATATCCATACATTCGCAAGTACACATATACAGGGTGTTTCTCGATCTCTACTCTTTTCGAGATATTTCCAAAGAGATTGATAAAAAAATAAAAACATGTTTTAAACAGTTTAAAACATACTTAATATGATGTTTTTAATATGTTTTTTATAGTATTTTAAAGCATATTCGAAGCATTAAAAACATATTTAAAAAAAACACAATACGTTTTATTCTTAAAAAAAAAAAACATTAGTCTTTACCAATCCTGCTTCCAATGAATTGGTCATAAAATATTTCGAAACAAAAGTTTGTTGCTTTCTAATAAAGAATTATAAAAGTGCAAAAAGAAAATTTTAAATGTATTAATTTTTGAGTGAAAAATCGAATTTCTTTTAATTGATCTATATTTTTCTTTCTACATTCTTTTGAATAACAGAAATTTTGTCACATTATAGCGTTATTATTATTTTTATTATTTGATCTCAAAATAATTCTATTGATGTCTACAACATATTCCACGAGTCTATTGTCTAAAGCAGTCGGATTCAAACGTAAACTATTATAGCTGAATCTATGCATAACAATCTATTGAAAGAAATGAAACTTTGTGTTGCGGAAGCTGGTATTGCAATGTTTGAACATTTACTTTAATAAATATACTTGATGTGTGAAAACAGCGTTAAGTAAATCTACTTCACCTTTATGTATGTTCGATTCTTTTTTTACGTATTTCGATGATTACTATTTCTGTGTTTGTTCTTACAGTTTGTTTACGTTTGAATCTCACTGCTTTAGACATCGATGACAGATTTGTAAATTATCTTGAGATCGAATAATCAAAATAATACATAATAATACATCAATGAATTCGTCTCTTTATGTATTACAAGAATAAGGAAAGTAAAATATACAGTTCCATTTAGAAAACAATTTGAGTTCGATTTTTTATCAAAAAATGAAAAAATTTGAAATTGTTCCTAGGCAACTAATTCTTTATAAGGAACCAACAAACTTTTGTTAGAAACTTGTTATCAATCAATGAAGAAATACCTCGAAAGCCGTGACCGAAAGTGACGATCGATTCGAGGAACACCCTGTATACACGTTGTACGTAAATAGCACATATACACGCATATGTAGATGTTGCGCTCGCTTCCTTCTCGTATACGCTCGACCGGGCGCAACATCGCCGCCGCCACTGGCTGCGATGCTCGTGGTAGTTTGCCGTACCGCGTCGCGTCGCGTCGCGTCGCGCCGCGTCGCGCCGCTCCGCTCCGCTCCGCGCCGGACCCGAGTAGCAAGTCACCTCCGCTCACCTCGGCGGAGCGCGCGCGCCTGACTTCAGTTCGCGCTCGGCCCGAGTCGTCGTGTGTAGCACGGAACGACGGAACGCGGCAACGCGCAGGAGGCGAACGAGCCCGAGCCCAGACCAGGCCAGGCAGGCGAGGCAAAGCCGCAAAGGCAAGGCAGTCAGGCGCAGTCAGGCGGACGCCGGACGGGACGGATAGGCCGGCTGCTGTCGCGCGCGTCTACGCGTTGCAGCTGATCCGCGTGCGCGTGTCTTCCACGAATCTTCCACGAGAGGAAGATTGACGGACACGTGACACATACGAAATTGCTGCGTGCGGTGTCGAAACGCGCTTGTTGTTATTTAACCTATAGCAGTGAGATCGAGATTGAACTATCGGATATCGAAGCGAGAATAGAGACAGTAGTAGACACGACAGTAGAGGACACGGAAGATCCGCGCGGTGAGTGCCTCCGTAGGGATTCTTGCGCAGGAACGGAGCGTGGTATTATGTCACACTCCCACGCGAGCGACGGCCGCCGCTGCCGTTCCTGCCGCCGTCGCTGCTGCCACTGTTGTTGCTGCTGCTGCTGCTGCAAGGCCCAACATCCTCGTCGTTTGACATTTCCGCGGGTGTGCAACGCCTGACGGATCGCACACGCGCGCGGCTCATTGTGAATGTTAACGCTCCTTTCGCGTTCCACCTTGGTGTGTTCGGTTTATCGCCGCAATAAGATTCTTAAACGAGACATTTGTGCTGTAACATGAGAACACCGATATATTCGTCGTAATTCGACAGTGACATGAATATTTGACGCAACGCGATCTACATTCAATCCTTTCCGGTGTTCCTCCTATCGTTGGTTCGAGAAAAAAAAAATAAACATTTTTGGATCATTCAGCGTCACATCCAGGCAAACGCGCCGTCCAACGGCCTTCGTGGAAGGAAGGCGATAAAGGTAAACGAGAGAGAAAAGTCATTTGGCGCGAGCGAACCGTGCGCGCGTTTTCCACGAGTGAAACCTGATCGCTCGCGCGGTCTCATGTATCGGTATGGCACGCGATACGACGGCGATACTCTGCGCGATTCCGCTCGACTCCGCTCGACTCCGCTCGATTCCATATCGGCTCGGCGCGGCGGATCGATCGTGACGCCAGGGTATGAAATCGGTAATGAGCTGTAAATCTCCGGCGAGTACATCGGGCCGCGTGTGCGGGTGAGTCACACGTCACGGATACGGACGATACTCACCGACACACACATACGCACACATACACACACACACACACACACACACACACACACACACACACACACAATACACTACACGACAAACATAATAATATACA
>NW_012130076.1:4899436-4901541 GCF_000143395.1 Atta cephalotes
ATTATTTATTATTAATAATAATATATATATGTATGTGTGTGTATATATATATATATATATATATATACATTTTTCTCTCTCTTTTTCAGGATTTTGACAAAATCTCTCGTGGCTAGACTCTGATAATACAGAATCTCTATAGTCTGAACTGCCTTTCATAGCACGCTAAACACTGCAACTTAGAAAGCACATCGTAATATTGATTTATACTCTCGTTGATTTATCGAAAGATATCCGCGCCTCTCCACGCGCGATAATCGCGCGTTTATTACGTTATACGTATTTATATTATTATAAGTACTGTTCGCGTTCGTCGCGATTACGCATGTCATACGCCTGTCTCTACGTGTACAAGTCTACGCAATTTAGTGACGAATATCACACACAGGAGGGAGTATCGCGGGAAGGTGGGATGAGGGATGAAACAAGCAACTAGTAGAAACTAATAATTTAGTGATTTCTTGATGCCAACATCTAAGTGTCGTCGTCGTTACGCGCGCATTCCTCCTCGCTTTCATGTCATCGGCATCCTCGCTGGCCGATGCGACGAGCGAACATCGCGTGTTGTATCGATCTGGCATTATGATTATTATTGCGTTACGCGTCTCGCCTTTGTCTCTCAGTGTATGAGTGTAAGTGTTGTATATGTGTGTATGTTGCATATGTATATGTACACGCGTGTGTGAGTATCGCGGATTGAGACCTCCGTCAGTGGCACGTATGTATATACGTACATACGCAACCATCGTGCGACTTTACGACTTTACGATTTCGTCGCGTACAGGTATACAATATACTTACATACGCGTAGAGATCCCTGTCGGCGAACGCGTCGCGCATTGTGCCGTTTAACTCGCTCCATCGTTATCGCGACCTCGCGCTACGAGTGTATTCGAGAACGGAAAGATTATTTTTGTTATTGTTATTGCTCTTTCTCATTTCACTGTTACGCGAGTCGCTCGCGCGAAGTTACAATCGTTACGAACGCGTGCTCGTAAGTTACGTTAAGTGATATGAACTTTTGCATAATGCTGTATAACACATAAGGCATAAGAGAATCAGAGTCCTTCATTTTATACTCTGATTGGTCGATTCTCTTATGTTTTATGCTTTACGCAGCATTATACAAAAGTCTGTTGCGCTGCGGCCTTTATGAATTCTTAATTCTCTCGAGGGATAAGTTTCTCGGGGAGAGTCTCGGATTACATTTTGTCGGAAGGCGTGGCAAAACCGTAATGTGCGCGTCGACTGCGAGTCGATCATCGCAATCGAGCGAATGTAATGAGCCCCGCGGATATCGGGTTTCTTAGGTTTCGGTGTTGAGACGTCTCGCGCGTAACGTTTCGCGCTTAATTGCCACCTTCGTGAAGGAAATCGCGGGCGTTTTACCGTTCACAGCCCGACCGCACGGGCCCGGTAATTTACTGTCGATTGGTCCGCTTTACAACGATATCGCGCCGGTTACCAGCGTGATTAACGCTGACCGCTTAAACGGCTCGAATGTACGGCGCGGCGGTCCCAACTCAATAGTCGACGATTAATCTCTCTTGAAGAAATTAAAACCACAAAGTTTGCATTTCTTTCGCTTCTTTATGCGCGTACTTTTGTTTGTCTGCACTTATTTGCGTGTATTGTCTTTGTGTTTGTCGCACTCGCGAATCGAATTCACGAACGATAAATTAGAAAACAGTCGCGCCGTTCCGCATCGGAGATCCAGGTAGCGTTGAGTATTTATCAGGTATTTACAAGTTATATCGTGAAACTTCTCGAGAATTTATCTATATCTGTGTTGTTTGAGTTAATTAGCCAAGAATATCGCTGATGATTTCGCTAATGTAAAATGTTATACGCCGCGTCGTCTTTTTTCATTTCGATACGGAGCTTTTTTTTATTTTGATCAGGAATTGTAAAACTATGGAAAATGCTACTAGAACTGTCATTTTTTTTATATTAATAAAATAGCGAGCTAATTTCACAATCCAATTTTTTATGTAGCTCCGTAAAGTTACACAATGTAAAATAGCACACTATTCTATTAATATAAAAAAATAATGACAATTCCAGTAGCACTCTCTCTCTCTCTCTCTCTCTCTCTCTGTTCATAA
>NW_012130076.1:4913192-4918951 GCF_000143395.1 Atta cephalotes
AGAGAGAGAGAGAGAAGCGATACGAATCAAGCTACTCCACTCTTTTCCGATAATGACAATTTCATAGGAATGAATAATCTAGAAGTACCTATGTTACGTCTATGATTCATAAAGATATGTCTGATTTCGCTTTGTTTCGAAACTGCAACTGTTTTCGTTTTTTATCCATGCTTGTTTATTTTCATAGTAGATTCGCAATATAAAGACCTATCGTGTTTCAAGTCTGTAATCTTAATCTCGTTATCCTTTTGTCACATCCAAGTTATTTGGATCTGCTGGAAAGCTCGCTCGATCGAACGATAGAATATGTTGTCAGTTGACTGTGTTCCGTAGACAACAGATTTCAAACGATTCTACATGTAAAAATTCAACGGGTTCATAGCGGGTAATGAGATCTGCGAGACTAGCTCGTTTGTTAGAGAATCGTCCATCCGAGAAATATCTCGCTGAAACAAACGAAGCTCGCTGTAACGCGGAAATAAGATCATTTATAACTTATTTTGTTATATTTTTAATTGTAATCGCAAATCTGCGCTCACGCAATGTATCATCTCCAGAGTAATCAAATTCGTCTTTCGCACTTTGGAACATTTTCTAAAACGCTTCACGTAAATCTCAATCTATTTCATCGCGACATGAATTCTCTTTGGTAGCCGTAAATCGTATCGGACCGATATACTTCGATACGTCGAAGCAAGCGGTTTTATCAGCGATGGAAACGTGACTCTCTCTTTCTCTCTCTCTCTCTCTTTCTTTCTTATAACTATATGTTTCTCTCCTCCGGTATAAAGGGTGACAAAAACGCTCGCACCTAACCGACGCGGCGTGAGGTTTATTGAATGAAAATGCCGGCCGATGCGTTTCTATTTTTCTTTATTTGACCGACGTGCGTCGCAGCATCTCGCTAAACGCCGAATGAAACAATGGCCATTATATGGAACACTCGCGCGCAACGTATTACGTACGCACATACTCACAGAACATTGTACATGTGCATTAGGTATGTTCAGCACGATTTGCCTAGAACACTGTATATGTATGTGTGAAGCTGCGAAAATGTGTGTTTGCGCGCGACAGACAGCTGTTCGTACTATTATACCCGGCGCACGGTCGCATAATGCCTTAAGGACAATCGTGGGAATTCCATTAAGTGGCCTTGAATGGTTCATTCATGTCGATCAACTCTTTTCCTAACGGAACGGTTGACAGATCAATCGGCCGCTCAGGCACGAGAGCGACCCACGGGATTTCATTCGCTCGTTCTCGAGATCGAGAGAAATGCCGGAGTCAATTACTACTGGGCGCAGCTTGTACCGGTGATACCGCGATCGTCGGAGGAACACGGAGTCATCGTCGTCGAGAATGTTAGTGCCTATGCCGGTTCGAATCGATCGGGAGTATCGGGACTCCTAGCGTCTCGGCCGCGGCTTATCATGGTTTATTCCTCGGCGAATCGCGATTGCATTCGATTGCATTCGCACGCGAACGTACAATACGAGTGCTTTCCGTTGAACGATCAATAAACTATTACCAGATCGCCCGCTATTGGATCAGATATATATAATAGATATTGGTGTCCGTTATGACATTCAATTTGACTTTATGCGTGCGGTATATAATATATTGTATCTATGGAGATTACAGCAATACTGCGGATACATCCCAAAAATAACAGACGTCGCCAGGTAACATAATCTCGACGATTATGTAAAGTTAGCAAAGTGATACAGCAGTTGTAATTTACCTGTTCTAAGGAAACGTATTCCGTTCAAAACATGGTATAAAGAGCGTTAAAGAAAATATTATAACGAAAAAATAATATGTAAAAATATATTACATAAAAAATGTAATATAATACATAATACTGTAATCCGCAAATCCTTTGGCATCTCTTGAGAAAATATCCAAAAGTCTCAAATACTTGAAAATCTCAAAAGTAATACATAAAAGTATGTAAGATATAAACAATAATATAAACAATAATATACAGGGTGTAACTGAAATAATGTCCATTAATCATACAGCTATTCCTAATAAAAAACTAAGTTGAAAAGTCCTGTATTATTTTGCAATTTTCGCAACAGTTAACGAGATATTAATTTCCAAATATTGCCGGATAAACGACATAAAATCGATGTATAAGATATCTTTTCTTTGTGAAATATTTTGAAGATTTTTCTTAAAGTACTCTTAAAGATATCTTAAAGCTGTGTATACATTAATTTTACATCTCAGTTTTTTATTAGGAATAGCACTGTATAATTAATGGGCGTTATTTTAATTATATCCTGTATAACATTAGTAAAAAAAATGCTATATTCAGTTAACGCGAATAATTTGTGCCTGAATAATAATACTTCTTGTGAATATATACATGTGAATATATAATTTCCAGTTCAAGCAAGCTGTGCGCCTGTTATATCAGTCTTCAACAATTTAGTCTTAAACAATTTAAAATAAAATGTAAATAATATATAAAATTCATTTGTAACTTTTATATTATAGATATATATATTAGGTGTGAGAAAAAGTTCGTGGCGTTTTTTTAATGCCATCTAACGGGAAAAACGCCACGAACTTTTTCCCATATATAATATATCATTAATATGATATTTTATTGTATTTGGCTCGTAATCCTTTTCAACATTATTTCTTTTTTAATTTTATATTACTTGAGCCATATTTTATTACGTATTTTAATATATAAGTGAACACTTTCGCAATGACTGAATAATAAATATGCATAAAGTACTCTCTAAATCTGAATCAGTGAATAATCATTAATTATCCAGTGACATACTTAGCACTGATCAAGTGAAATTCAACTAAAAAAGGATGAATGTTTGAGCATTATATAATTAAAATATTAATATTTGCATATTAAGTTCAATTTTCCAATACCAATCATTGAATTTAAGCACTAAAACAAAGTTAGTTACATCACATAATAAAGATTAACTAGGTTAGATATCTCACATTTAATTCGCTGATTATCAGTAACATATTTAGTGATTATCCATTGATTCAGATTTAGAGAGATAAATTATTTATTTGATCGAGGAGATGGCAAGACATGGAATACAACTGGACACATTCTCTTTTGATTTTTGCAGGATGCTGGACAATTATGACAGGGGTGAGGTGACACCACCACCGGCGGTGAGCGGCTATGGCGGCTCCCCCGGCCTCCTGGCGCTTCATTCGTCGCTTTACGCAACTCCCACGTCGAGAGCCTACGACATCGACTCCGGTATCGACGGCAACGACAGCTCGATGCCCATCGACACCCAAATCATCTCGGTACGGCGTTACGATTCCATTTCGGATTCTGTGTAGTCTATAGTTCTCGAAATAGATATTTGCGCTTTCGCGTTGCACAGGCCGTGTACTACTTACATTCTTGCGCTCGACGTTGTTGTAAACACACCTACGTAAAGCATTCAGCAACGTACAGCAACGCACGTGTACAACTATTCGAAAACGAATGCATGAGTACAAAGTCGAACCGCCGCGCGGAACAATGATAGCTAGAGGGAACGATAGCAAAATCGTATAATATGTATTTGATGCGAACGCGATCGAGTCATTAATCCCACGTTTCGTCTTGTCTAGAGATCCTAAAGCAAAGTTTAACCGCGAGCGATTTTGTCAAAATTTTACGAGAGTTCTCATTCTATAATCTTAGTTGAGATTACAGAAAGAATTATTTTGCTGATGTATCTAAAAATTTAGCTAGATACAGATTTGAAAATAATTTTGTTGGACTATCAAAATAATTACGTAGAAATCTTAAGCACGATGAGTAATGCTGTAAAAAATTTTGACATTCTAACAATCAGTTTGAGTATTTTACGTATAACTATTTTGATAATCCAACAAAATTTATTTTCAGATCTGTATCTATCTAAACTTTTAGATATTTCAGCTAATCGTTCTTTCCACGCAGAGTGAGACAGTACAAGTTATAGAGTGAGATATGTATACATAGGAAGATAGTATATGTACACATATCTTTCTCTCTTGTAGGATTTTGACAAATCGTTCTTGGCCACACTCCGTTATAGAATCTGTAATCTTGTGATTAGTCATCGCTTGGTATTTTATGGTTGTTGGCCAAATAAATTTATATACCGTTCGACATCTTTATACTTCAATCGACAACTTCTCGTTTTTATACCGCGTCGCTTAAAACTCAAACAGGTAGTTTAAAAACTTGTTGAAACACGTCGCTGGGTAAATAAACGTTGGACGTCCACGAGAGTATATCTGATGGAATGTACCATTTCCTGAAAGCAGATACCGAGTATGCTGTCCGGCCCGGCGCAGCAGCGGCTCGAGGATATGCCGTGGTTGGCCTCCGGCCCGTCGCTCGAGTACCAACCAGGTATCTCGCCGATTCCCGCAGGAGTAAAGATGTGCCATCCCGGCGGCGGCACCGCCCAGAGGAGCCTCAAGGAACAACGGATACGTCGCCCGATGAACGCGTTCATGGTCTGGGCAAAGGTCGAGCGCAAGAAATTGGCCGATGAGAATCCCGATCTCCACAATGCCGATCTCAGCAAAATGCTCGGTAAGTGCGCATGAAATATTTCTCTCTTTTTTCTCCCTTCAGCATCCTTCCTAGAGCGATAAAAGTTCATGATGACGTTTATTAATTAATCCTCTAACGAAATTGTGGATTCGTTGATGGACGAAACATTGAATGTAAATTGAAAGAATATTGACCGCCTTTGGAAACTTTTGCATTTACATTGTTAATTGGATGAGAAATCTTCTTAACTCGATTCCGATCTATTAATAAATTGTAAAAGAGAATTAACACTGTTTGCTTTTCAGCGAGGAATAGGTTCTCATGATTTGCAGCTCTAGAAATCTAGGGCTTTTAATAAAGTACTGATTCAGTTTTCTATGTTAAATAGATCGGCGATTTATTAAAAAAAACATTGTATCTTTTAAAATGTAATTAAGGCGCATCGAGGTTACCTCATTATAGGAAAATTATCTATTATCGGATACGGCAGAGGTACAAGATTATGGTCTCATCTTTTAAAAATATACGTATGCGGAAACAATGTTGACGCTGCTCGCGGGAAAAAGCCTTTTCCGCCGGGAAACCGACTCTGGGAATAAGAAAGCAGGAAAAAAAATCTTCCACGCGGCGCGTTATCATTAAATTAATTGCAGGCGTCGGGCGAAAATGTGGAATTAATTCTATTACGCTTAAAACCGAAGCTTCAACGAGATGAGGAGAAAGGTGAGAGCTATCTCGAGAAATAACCGAATGAGAGGGGAAAAAAAACTCGTTGTTCGTTAACGCAATTATATTTTTTTTTTGCCGCGTCGTCGAAATGCGCAGTTGAGACCGCGAAGCCGGCCACGACGAATGTAATTCGTGGTCTCGTCTCGTTCGTATATCGCGAACCACCTGCGCGATCGAGATAGCAAAATCGTTCTCTTATCGCGTCGTCGTGCTGCGCCACTCCGGGTTCGAGTCCTCTTCGTGAATCTGGTTTCAATCGTTACATTATTGCTCAGCGATTCTCCAGCAACGTTTTCTCCCAATTGTGATACAAATATTCGAAGCGACGATTTCACGAAAACCAGAAAGTTTCGCAAACAGTCTTGCGGTTCTTCCTTTTCCCTCTCTTTCTTTCCTTCTCTCCGTCATTCTTGGCGTGTCTCTTCAGTGTTAAAACCGAGAGCCCATCATCCGGTACCTAACGATTTGTCAGCACTGATCGATTCTCTCTCTCTCTCTC
>NW_012130076.1:4920232-4927841 GCF_000143395.1 Atta cephalotes
TATCTCTTTAAATTTCTTTAGAGTGGAATTCTTTGAAGTGAAATTCTCACTCTAAGGAATGTGAAAATTGGAGTCTTTTAAGAAGAAAGAATAGATAAATTTTCAATCTAATGCCCGTTCCTATTGGTTAATTTTAATTTTCTAATTTCTTTCTTAGAATTAGAAAAAAAATGAAGAATCAGGCTGAATCGAGATTAAAGTTAATCTATATTGGTAGAATGAATTAGAGTGACATTTCATTTTTCAGAATGTGAGAAGTCATGTAAAAAATTTTAGATATACTATATTTAATATGCTATCTCACTTTGACTTATACAGTCTCACTTTATAATCTTAATTAAGTTTACAGAGTGAAATAGTATAAATCAAAATGAGATGATATAAACACAGAGGGACAGTATACATACATATACCTTCGTCTCTTTCAAGATTTTGACAAAATCGCTTGTAGCCAGACTCTCTAAACACGCACCATCGCGCATGATTCTCGTGAGGCGTCGTTAATTCCGTCGTTAATTAGCGGAACGGCGACGACGGTGGTGATGGTTTATCGCGCGAGGTAGTTTATCTGTGAGATCGGCTTTGCGGGGAACGCGAGACGCACGACGATATACCGTGTTCTCGTCTTATATACGGTGTATAAACGCCGCGCGACGCCACTGCGCCGTGTCGCGGGACCACCTACGACAAATGTGGCAGCCCGCAAATAATACCGGGCGTGTGTTGTACCACCGGCGACAGCACCAGAGATACAGAGCTCTAACTGCCAACGCGGTATCGTGGTTTAGTGCCTCCGATTATTTCCCTTCCTCCCCTACGGGCTACATGCGTATACATATTTACGGGATGTCCCTTCGAGAAAGATCCTTAGACAAAAATACGCGAGGCGACAACAGACAGCTTTCGAAATGTTTGAGGAAACGTCGAATGATATAATATTAATTGGTGTCAAAAATCGAAGGATTTTAGTGTTCGAATAAATCTTCGAGGCGTAAATGCACGTAAATGATTAATAAAATTTGTGTTTTTATTTTATTTTTCGTATCATTCTACAGGGTTGCCACAAAACTGGAAATCAAAGAATTGTCAAGGAAATTGAAAAATTGCAAAATTTTCTGGAAAGTTTAAATTTTTGACTTTAAAGAAATTTAATGTATTAATGTACATGACACGTAGTATTTTTGAAATACTATCTGCAACTTAACGATTAAAAATACAGTGTCAGCACCATTAAATATTAAATTTATCTTGATAAAATATTTAAAATTTTTTCTAAATTAGGACGAAAATATAAATAATTTAAAAATATTATTGAGGATCAGAAAAAAAATCATGAAATATTTTGTCTGGAAATTAGGGAAAAGTTAATTTTATTTGTGACAATCCTGGCAGAAATCTAATTTACGAAAAAAAAATTATTAGGAATCATCATTCATATAGCACAGATTTCCAAAGGATATTTTAAAGACGTTCAGAAAACGTCTCCATATTCTAAGGACGCTGCTAGGACATCCTTCCAAGATAAGATGTATGGGCATTAAACTTTAAAAATTTATGACAATTTTGTTAGTATAAACTATTCTAACCCGGTCGGAGAAGTTATATAATCGAAGAATAAAAAAGACACTCTGTATATTCTCCTCCGTGAGAGGAGGATACGCTCGTCTTCTCGTAAAATACCGAACCGCCTTCCGTTTGCGACCCTTAAACGACGGATCGGCATGTACAGTATCTCACTATAATGGTGCTTGCTGCAGAAGGGCCGATAACGTCGACCTCGTTGCTCGATTTAAGAGACGGTACACCGATTGAAAATTATTGGCCGTGCAGGTATACGAGTTGTTTCACGCGCCGTTTCTCTTCCGAAACTTTCTCGATCCCAAGAGTTGACTTCGGTAATTATTACACATTTGAATTAAAAGTTCCGTAATACGACGAACATTCATTGTACTTAAAAAAAAAAAAAATACGTGTCTAGGTGTAGAAATGTTCGATTAGCATCTCGATAAATATATTATTAGGACAATAAAACGTAATAAAACCATGCCGAGCCGCCGTGACCTTTCAGATCGCCGCGAGGTGGGATAGATCGAGGAAAGATTGGCAATCGATTGAAATTAAATAGATAGCGCGCACGGTGGAAGTGCGTAAGAATTGTCTGAACTCCGAGGGAAAGGCCCACTTTTCTTCGCGTACGTACAAAACTTACATATACATATCACTCTCCCGATGCTCCATCCTCCCTTCTTCCTTGCCACCTCCGCGTTTCGCTTCCCCTCGTCTCCATCTCGGTCGGCTTTCGAACAATAGCACCTCGGCTGCACGGTGGATGAACTTCTGAGGCTGGAATCGGTTCTGCCCACTCTGTAAATTGCGTTTTCGTAAAAATATTCATAGATCGAAGAGAGAGAAGAGAGGTCGGACCGATCTAAAGCGGCAGCCTACATCCTGCTGCACGGCTAAATGCAGCATGGATATATAGGTCTCGATCGCTGATACGCCATTGTACGGAAAAATGGATCATTGAGCGAGATTTCGACACGGCGAACACGATGGATTGAATAACGTGAAAATGTACTACGCATAGAGAGAACACCGTAGTATCAATCATGTAAATGTACATTGTTGAATATTAAAGGAGCGATTCAGTTTCTTAAGTTAAATAATATTTTATTATTTTTAACACACTTCCATGTGTGTCAAAATGTAAATCGATCTCGACTCATTTCTGTAATTAGTTTCGAAGTAAACAACATTCATTTTATTTGACGTATTTAGTAAATAATAAATTAAATTTTTAGTCAAATTTTAATTTTTTTTTTTCAGTTAAATTGTTTAACTCTATTGTTTAACTCTATTTTAGTTAAATTAGTGATGCATTGAGTAGAAGCAGTAAGGACCTGAAATGATTAAAAATAACTTAAATTAGGTATAATTTGATATTAATTTAGTATATTTCCTTTTATTGTAAAACTGAAATGTGACAACATTATTCTTATTGCAAAAATTGACAATTAATGTGTATATTTTTGCTAATCACATTAATAAAACATACACATAAATTATTAATCATTTTGAAGAAATGTCGAATATTTTTGGAACAAACGATATTTCTTCGAACATATATAATCAACGTTATAATTTTTAGTGTAAATTTTTTTCATGAATTGTACTACAAATAAAAACCTACGCGTTGATCGCGTTGAACGATTATTGTTATCGACTCGTTTATAATCTCGTCCCACATCCAGGATGAATTCACACAAAGATTATTTTTTTCATTTTTTTTCAATTCAATTTGATAATGAAGCTAGACTCTGCCTTCAATTAAACTTGTTTATCCTTGTTATGCCATCTTCTTCGTTCTCTTTTCTCTTTCCTATGCCCAGACCTCAACCGCGGAGAGAAACGTGTTCCTTTTTCTACGGCGATGCTCGATTAATCCGAGACAAGATCGGCCTCTCGTACGATCACGAAACTCATTTGTTTCTCTATACCGTCCGTACACACGCGCGCATTAGTAAACTCGTTTCGATCGGGCGCATTTAAACCGCCACCATCATCATCAATCTGGCAATCATCGACTAGTAAAGTTGTTCGGCGATCGGCTTGATCGTGCAAATCGGTTTAGCGCAGGTCGGCTACGCGCCTCTCGTTACATTGCGAGAAGCCGCGTGGTATTTAAAAAAAGAGTTGCGCGTAATCGTGGTTGTATACACTTCTCTTAGGTATCCGCCAACCAAGTCGGTGATGTTGCACCCGGTTAAATCTCTCCGAGCGAAACCTCTTTATGCACGTTCGCCTTCGATCGATCGTAGGTATCGACAAAAGTCTTGTGCGAGGGCATTACGCAGACGGCAGAAGACGTAAGCAGGAGGGAAGCCTCCTATCTAGCCGTAGTAGGCGAAGCAACATAACGAACCGCGAGACAAGATCGGGACCAATAATTGCGCATACATATAAAATGAGGCCGGGCGAGGAGATCGTCGGAGAAACGAACGAGTACTGTAATGCATGCTCTCTCTCTCTATGATCGAAAATATACCCTCGACTATAGCTATAATACGAAAGCTACACCTAAAATTCTAAAGCATCCTGTTTGAAGTACAGAATGCAAGTGAACCTCCATCTTATTCCGGATTTATATAAAATTGATTTTGCTAAAGTCCTGTTTAAAAATTTAGCTATATACAGATCTGAAAATAATGTTGTTAGACCATCAAAATAATTATGTATTATTAGATTACTCGAAACTGATTACTAAATGGCAAAATTTTTTGCAACATTGCTTATCGTGCTTGAGATTTTTATGTAATATTTAAATGATTTAAATAAAAGTATTGTATTTTCAGATCTATATTTAGCTAAAATTTTTTAGATATTTCAGAAAAATAGTTCTTTCTGTGTAGATATAATATTAGGTGTGGGAAAAAGTTCGTGGCGTTTTTCCTAATAGTAATGATCACCTAATAGTAATAAATCTTGAGTCGTAAGAAATAGACGGAAATAATCGATTATTTATTCTTCTTACATTCGATTGTGATTAATTTTTCACGGTTAAGAATTTACATCTTCTGTAGACTCAAGCTTATGATGATAGAGAAAAATTAAAATTTTTTGAGAAGAGAAAAAGATTTGGATTCAAATCCCGGAGATAATATTTTTCGCAATAAAGTTATTAACAGTTTCAACATATTAACATATTTATAATATGATGCTTGATGGTAGTATCAAAATATTAAATTGTTTGTCAATTTAATTCGCGATTAGTAGAGTAATTTTAATTTTGCGTTTATAGTCCGGAAAAACAATTCAGCGCGCAGTTCTAAAAAGACTACAATATACAAGTACATATATAGTGTATATTAGTAATTCAAGATTAAATTATTTAAAGCAATGAAGATCCAATTTCGATCGGAATAGGCATTTTTCTAGTACTGATTGTGTTTCTCACATATGCGGTCTAAAATAAAGATTCTTAATATTGATTAAAATTTTCTTTTTACTTTATATAATTTAGAATCTTACATAATATCAATTATACAGATTGTACTACTTAAAATTTTCGTTTCGAATCCAAACGGTCCGTTGTTGTAGTAAAAAATTAATAATAATTTAACGAGCGCGACAAGATACACATATGTTGCATAAAAGAATGAAACTCCTTTCAAATACGTTTTCTTAATTTCGACGGTATCGGACTGTCGTGTTTCACGTGCATCACCCTGTATCTCCCATCACGCGTTGTTACATTGTATTATCCGTATACATATGGTCGCACGTACATATGTATCCATCTGCAAGAAGGACGAAGGAACCGACGGGTTGGCTAAGCTAAAGCAATAATAAGCCATAAGCGCGGTCTCTGCATAGAATGCCGGGTAATGAGGTGGAGTCGAGAGCGGAGTCTGGCCGCACCCTTACCTTACCTTCCGACGACGCTTACATGATCGACCCACCTATCCTCGACGACGACGACGACGACGACGACGACGACGACGACGATGAGGACGAGGACGAGGACGAAGTCTAGCTCCGCGCTCGGTTTCGCTAAGAGATAGAAATAAATTATTATATTTATGAAAATACACGTAAGGACGGGCGAGGGGGCGGATAAAGAAGCAAGAGGGGGAGGAGGAAGCCCTCGAGCGTGGACAGGCTCGGTCGATTCATCCGCGACTCTGACTTTTGTCCCTCTCGTGATCTCCAGCATGGATCGTCCGCACCACGCCTATACAAGTTGGATCGGAAAGAAGAGAAAAAAAAGGAAAAAAAACGATAGATGGATGATATGATAATTCACGCTCGCATATGATACTTTATGATGTACGGAGTGATTTACAAGTGAACGAGTGGGCGAATTTGATTAGGAAGCGCGAGTTTCGTTTTTCTTCCGTCGCGAATCGATACGAGAAAAATTCGATATTAATAAAAGTAGCGCAAAAGTCCGCCATGTTGAACCTAATAATCATCTGTTCGTGTTGCTTGTATTCAGTCGTCTTCGCTCTCTCCCTCCGTTTTCCACGCCTAAATATATATTTATCTCATTTAAAATAGAAAAATTTATGCTTTTCAAGCAACGTGAATGGATCTTAAATCATATTAAAGAATTACTAAGCACTTATTGGATGACAGACTAATTAGGTCCAAGATAGCAGTCGGCTCAGATAAGAGAAATGCACTTCTTTTATTAATATAGAGCTTTAGACGCGAGAGAATTAACGAGATTCCGAATTAAAATCCGGATGCAGAACTCCTTTTCCGCGAAATTACGCGGAATCATCTATCGAGATTTCTCACGCCGATTTATCCGTCGTCCCTTGGAACTTTCCTGCAAAGTTCGGCTGAGATTCTTGACGCGGTGTATCGCTTCATTCCCTTTCATCCTCTCGGTGAAAGAACGATCGCGGACATATCACTGTCTTTCCGTTGGCAGCGCGGAAACGTTTCTTTTGCGATTTCGTGATACATGTCTGAAGAACAAGGCGCGACTAACGCGTCGCTTTTTCCGGTCGATTCTTCGCGGAGAAAATCCGAGACGAACGTTGGAACGTCGGCCTGTCTTCTTTTCTCTTTTCCTCCTTTCATGTCCAAGTTATAGAAAGTGAGAATTAAAAAGAAACAATGTGTTAACTTCCTTTCTTCTCATCATCTTTCGAGTTGATATCTTATTAATCCTCAATAATCCACATCTCAAAAAAGTTTTTATCTATCCATAATCGGTGGGTATTTGTAATCCAGCGTTTTTTTTTGCTTGTATCTCAAATTGTAGTGCATTGATTTTAACTAATTTTAACTAAGTTTTTTTTAATTTATTGTTTGAAGACTGAAAAAAAAGAATTTTTTAGTTAGAAAAATCTAAAATGTCGCGCAAAAGATTTTTGTAATAAGTGAAAAGGAACCGAAAGAAAAAATGTCTAAGAAAATCGAGGAAGTTACGCTAATTCTTTGTGGATGCTAAGGATTAAGATCACACTCGATCATTATTCAGATAGATAAATTTCCCTTTGTATCTCGAAACCAGAGGTTCGTCAGGATTGCGTCTCCGTAAAACACGAAGGAGATGACTCGTCCACGTGTCTGCTATTCGAGTCGGTCGTACGCACGTCGACGTGTTACGAGACGAGCTTGAATGGCTCGGCTCGACTGACAGACACCATGTGGAGCCAAGCTAACATCTTTGTCCTCGCAAGTGGACAATTGTCACGACGTCATCATTAAAGTCGCGACATCGACGTAAAAAACTTATGAAATTTTTGCGAATATTCTTTCACTTTTAGTTCAGATGGTGAAAGAAACCCATGTTTTTGCGCCTATATATTTCTAATTAACTTCCAATGAAACATATACTAGATATCACCATGTTGATTTGAATTGGCGTTTCTTCATTATTCTTTTACTTATATATTTTTGTATTTTTTTCTTAATTATGTGTGCTTACATTGTCATTTGAGTTTAAATTTTGCATACTACATATTTATTAAATATAAAGCTATTTATTTGATACAAGAAATGATACATTAATTTGATTTAACAATCATTTTTTTATTGAACAAGTATTTACTTGCTGTAAGTAAATGTTTAGTTGGCAATATTGAACTAAATATTT
>NW_012130076.1:4927921-4939608 GCF_000143395.1 Atta cephalotes
TCTCAGTGTAGGAACTACAGGTTTTAATGCTTTTTTTTGTTAGCAGTGCATAGTCTAAATATATCTATTTGATCTGACATTCACGCAGAATTGTACAAAATTCGTCTCGAGAACGAGCACGCATCAGTTGGGTTTCTTCCATCATGATTCAGCGTGCATCAGTAAAAATTCGATTAAACGTTTAATTTTACGAAACGGTCGACGATGTTACCTTGTTTTTTTTTTTTTTTTTTTAATCAATTGATGACTTTCCGATCTTTGTCGAATTCGGAAAAACGTTTCGATCATAACGGACCCCTCCCAGATCGCAATGTAGTACCGCATCGACGCCTCCTGCATCTGTACAGGTGAGAACGCGTCGGTGTGCGCGCGTCGGTGGGCGAGCACACACCAGTGCCGAAGGAGATGAGATACATCACGGGACGGGAGACGTATTATTAATGGTGACAGTGGGCGACCCAGGTTGGGCGGGGTACCCGCGCGATGCGCGGTCCCACCGAGATGTGGGCCTCGCTCCGGCCCCTCTTCCTCTCCTTGCTTCGACTCTCCTCGTCTTTTCTGCGTCGCATCGTTGCACACGCATCATTTGTACGATGCATTGCGATTTTCTACATATTTTATATCGCATTTCGTGAATTTTCAATTTGAACAGTCAGTCGCGCCTTTTCTGGAGCCGAGGGAAGATGTTGGTCGTCATTCAAATACGAACTTGATGCTGTACAAGAAATCCCCTCCCCCCTCCCTCTCCCTGCTATAAGAAATATTATAAATTAATATAATGTCATGACTTATTTCGAACTATAATTAAATTAACTTTAATATAATTAATATAATTAACAAATTAATAAACGTTAATTAACAAACGTTAATTATATTAATTTAAAATTAATTTAATTATAGTTCGAATGCTAATAGAATAAAAGTTAGTCATGTTTCTATGTACATTAATTATTCCAAAGACTCTACGCTTAAATTTAGCCTACGTAATTTAAAATGAAGTAAAAAAAATGCTCGAATATTTTCTTGAAAATTAACACAATGTCGTGGCTTATTTCGAGCTATAATTAACTTTAAATTAATATAATTAACAAACGTTAATTTAATAGAATAAAAGTTAGTCATGTTTCTATAATCTACGTACATTGTTCCAAAGATTCTATGCTTAAATTTAGCTTACGTAATTTAAAGAATATTAAGAAATATTAACCTGTTTTTTTTTAGCTGAATTTCTTATGTGTGAAGCACACGGTTCATCTTTTCTTTTTTACTGTAACGTGAAGAGAAAGACAAGAAGGAAAAAAGGGGTGTATGGTAAAAGGACAGATGTAACATTGTGCATAATGAGAGTTGAATATAATTTGAGGCAAATTTCTAACTAGTAGTAAATTTCTAATAATGGCTTTATGAAATTTCTAACTAATTTCTTATTGGTCACGAATATCGTCGTTGAATTAGAATCCTAGATATAACAGAGAAACGCAATCGAGCATATTTAAAGGTTATAATTAATTGTCTAAAGAAAAAATGGCGATCTGCATCAGATGACAGATTTACATCTGTCATTCTGCAAACGGAGTGCGATTCCTATAACAATAGTTTTTCTATTGACTACAAAGAAATACTGATTCTCTTTGGAGACTACAGTATACATATCAAGATTTAAAAATCATGATACTTTCTGAAATTAGAATCCTAGAAGAAAAAATGGCGAAACCAATTAGAAATCGGGATAGCGCTTCTCTATTATATCTAGGACTCTACTTTGAATTATTGCAACATCGCTGAAATTGGTTCACTTGGTCTTCTTATATCGTGGAACACTGTACAAGAAAATCAACTCAAAGAAGAGACCCCATGTTGATCCAATATTGAAGATTTATTGGTAATTTGTACGTGATTAAAGTCGGCAAACAGGTTGAAGCATTAAGCGGGCGCTAACTAACTTCGCGGCGAAGATCAATCGGTCGGTCGGTTATATTCTAAATGTCGCGTGCGAGAAGTTTCTCGCTCGATTCTGAAAATGTCACGTGCCAATCCGCGCGCGAGTGTACCGTCCGCGATCATAACGAAATTCCTAAAGTGCTTGCTGGGCAGCACTCGGGAATAAGAGAGAAAGAGACGAATGGCAAAGTTAATCGCCGATCGCTGGCCGGGTGAATTACCGACGGGCGCGTACGTAAATCACCGCGGAATTATTAATTAGGCGGTAGAACGAATGAGCTTTCTGGAAAATGTCAACGCGCGGCTAAGACATCACGGCGAAACGGGACGCGCGATTCTTCTTCTCAACTTCTCAACGACTCGGAGACTCTCGATTGGGACCTTTCGACACGCGCGATTTCGCTCGCTGGCAGTCTCGCAATTTGTCGCGATGCCCGACTAGCTAATTTATAATCTCTTCGCTAAGATGGAACTGCGCGAGTCGATAGAAATCGCGAAATGGAAAGCCTATTAGCATCGAACATTCTTACAAAATATCCATGTTCGCTATGTATATGCGACGAAGCATAGAGTTTAGTGTGGAGATTAAATACCGAGATGATTTCGTCAGCAATACCAGTTATCATGTACGCCTTTATTTTTATAAACTCGCGACGTTAAAAATTGTTAACAATGCCGACATGTATCAGAAAGAAAGGGGCCGATTTTTGTTCAAAGGTGTAAGTAAAAGGAATAGTGTTTTCTGTAGATTTTGATCTGCTGGATACAATAAAATTAAAAAGTTTGTAACCTTTTTTTACCTTGAAAATTATGCAGAATATTTCGATACGCCACATTCGTGTTCAATTTTCGAAGTATTTTCCAACGCTACGAACTTTTTAATAATTTTATTTTTAATAATTTTATCGTATCCGGGAAGTCAAAATTTACAAAAAACACTATTCCTTTTACTTATGTTTACACTTTTTTTAAAGCAGAAATTAGTCCCTTTTTAACATTCTCTCTTCGTAGAAGAATAACATAACAATATATAATTTTTCGGCGACACCAGTCTTGCCTATTTAAGAGAGAGACGCGCGTTCTCCATTCTCCATTGCTCGATTCAACACACGAGGATCATGATGAGTAAACTGACTCGACAATTCGACCCAGACGTCTTCCTCGACGACGCACCTAATTCGACGGCGCATAGCCCGCTTTTGCTCGAAATTAATGAAGTCGTCCGACCGGACCGCGGCCTAAGCGCAGTAAATTAGAGGAACACGCCAACCATTAGAATACTTAACGAGGACATCACGGTGGGACGCAGCATGCGCGGGTGTGATGATGAATCACCGCCAGGGATAACTCGCCGCTCGCGCGCGCCCAAGAATATTAAATTAAGTGTACTTATTGTTAGCCGAAAACCTCATTCGTGTCCCCTTTGCCGGATAGTTCTTCTCCAGGTTCCTCTTTTTTTCTTTTTTTTTTTCATGCAAGAAGCTTGAAGAGTCGACTAGCCGGAACCCGAGAGAAACGAGAAGTCGCTAGACGGGAGAACATTGTCGAGCGACAAAAGCGTTCTCCTCTTTTTCGCGAGAGTTCTTTCTTTTCTCTTCCTTTTTGTCTCTCTTCGCTTTCCTTCATCGCAAAAGTGTTCTCGAGAAAACTGAAAGCACCGTCGCGACTGTTTATTATCAGTGAATAGGGCGGAAAGATTCGGCACGACAAAGTGCGATTTCGACAACGATCGATTTGCACTCTTTTTTTTTTCTCTCTTTTTCTCTGCCCCTCCTTCTTGTGCGGAGTCCCCTGGGTTAACGTTTCTCTCTTTCTCTGTCTTTCTTGCGGAGAGTTGAAATATACAAAATGAAATATGAAATAATGGTTCGTGCCTTGTGGCTGGTTGAAGGCATGGGCGCACCCATATCTACGCCCCCATGCACCTATGTATCTTTACAAGATTGTACGCATAACTATATGTATATATGTGTGTGTGCGTGTGTATACATGTGCGTGTGTGCGTGTTCGCGCGCGCGCGCGCGCATGTGTGAGTGTGTGTGTGTGTGTACATATTTATATTATACATTTATATATATTTATATATATTTATACAATAAAAAACATACTAAATTTTAATAAGTCATTTGTTTGGATAGTATCAAATAAATATTTACTAAATGTAATGATATATTTATTTGATACAAAACCATCAATTTAATTTAATAATCATTTTTTATTAAAAAAATCTTTACTTATTGTAAGTAAATATTTAGCACTATCTATTCTGATAAATATTTATTAAAATTTAGTAATATTTTTTCTTATATTTATACATTTCTTTATATACACTTTTATATGT
Organism: Atta cephalotes; assembly: GCF_000143395.1. Taxonomy (NCBI): domain Eukaryota; kingdom Metazoa; phylum Arthropoda; class Insecta; order Hymenoptera; family Formicidae; genus Atta; species Atta cephalotes. Next base: position 4,932,204 of record NW_012130076.1, read on the forward strand.
TTATCTATGAAATGTGGTGCTACGGCTCTTCACGTGTCACTCTCTAAAATTTTTAGAATAAATATCATTCTGAAGAGTGAAATTTCACTCTTAAAGATTGAAAATTGAGCCATTCTTTTTCAATTGTCTCTTTAGAATGAGATTCCACTCCAAAGAATTTAGAGAATACGTACATATGCGTGCACACGCCGATATCCGCGATATCTACCTCGCGCTTTTTCTTTTTTATTGCGAACATCTTATGTTCGTATTAACCCTTATACCTCGCTTAATGATATTCCGGCCTACCATGTTGGCATATTGAACGCAACTAAGGCAGATTCCAGGCTTGGTCGTCGGACCCGCCGCCGTCGCCGCCGCCGTCGACCAAGCCCACCTGTAAATACGTATATCCGTACGTATATATACTCCGTGTATATGCGACGGGAGGAGAGATCATTTCTATACTCGTTTTGCACTACGTATATCGGGGTTATGGAGAAGAGAAAGATCTCTCTCTCTCTCTCTCTCTCTGTCTCTCTCTCTCTCTCTCTCTCGCGAGTCGAATTAAGCGCGTCGTTAGCCAAAGGAATCGACCGATGATTTTATCAAGATTCGGGATATCGAGATGTATACATTGTGGCCTCGCCCCATTATTGTCGAAGAGCGTAATTTATCGAGAATATTTATACACACATGCGAAATTTCGCATGTATAATTGTTATATTAAAACGCATGCAGTGATGATGATTACATACGATCTAAAAGGTCGTCCAATGAATTCATCTTTTAAAGAACGATGAATAATGAAACTTTATGTTTCTATTTGTTTCTCGAGTATATTTCAATCCATCAAAGATTCCGATTGAAATGTTTTTTCTGACTGAACAATTTTTTTAAATATTTAATGCGACACATTACTATCTGCTTTAATTATATTGAAAGATTTGTAAGTAGCATTTAGAAATATTACAAGCTTTACATTTTCAATTAAAAGGATAATTTTACAATCATCTTTTAATTAAGTTATTTATCATTTATTTCTATTTAACGTTAACATATTTGCAAGTTTTAGCATTGTCAATTTGTAAAAATATCAAAATATACTCTGTTCAACGAGAGAATGACCTCGATTTGCGCATAGCAGGCAATGTAACACTATACAACGCTATGAAGATCTACACAAAACGGGCGAGTTTCCGATCCGAAGTCATTCTCTTGAACAGAGCATAGGTATCTCTTAAAAGTTTTTTATGTAAAAATATTGCATCTAAGAATTGTAGCGACATATATCCACATGATACATAGATATATTCGACAATTTATTACATTACATTATTTGTATTTTGACTGTTTATGCGGCACAGGGAGGATCGGAACACTGGTAAGGATAATTCTGTACATACTGTGTGTCGCTTAGGTCCGATTGCACCAACGTTACTTTGATTTTAAGCGTCTCTTTTTGGCTTTAAAACGAGACAGATAGAGTTTTAAGTCTCGCTTAAAATCAAAGTGACATTGATACAGCTGGGCTTTAATCATTTTACATACAGTTTCTCTCTCTTTCTCTCTGTCTTTTACTTGACGAGACTTTGTTCGGATTTCTCACAGGAAAGAAATGGCGAGGACTGACACCGCAAGACAGGAGGCCTTACGTCGAGGAGGCTGAGAGGCTCCGAGTCATACACATGCAAGAACATCCGAATTACAAGTACAGGCCGCGACGTAGGAAGCACGCAAAACGGACACCCGGTGCACCGTCCTCACCTCCCTCGGCGACCAACACCGCGGGCAACAGGTCCAATCCTGCCGGCTCGGCGATTCATCATTCCATGTAAGTCGATACTCTGACCTGTACTTTCTGCTAATGAAGGTACGTGCGAGCTAACCGCCGCGGTTAATTGAGAGATTCCGGCGAGATTTAAACGATGAAGCGCCGACGACGGCATTATAATTTCGACGATTAACAATGTTCGAGACTTAACAATGTTTAGACGTGTTGAGTATTCGTCCCCTTAATAGGGAATGTAAATGTATCACATACTTGTGTACAATTATAAAGCGACAATGCATTTATGTATCGTGATCGAAATACATTTTAAGGTCCAAGATGGATAGTTACCAGGGCATGTCTCAAATCCCATGGGGTGGCCATTCCCCGATCTCATCCCTGTATCATCAACAGCAACAGCAGGGTATCCAGGAGTACAAATCGGAAAATAATTCGCTCTACGGCAGTCCTTATACGCCCATCATCCACACTCCGGACATATCTCCGGTGGCTAGTCCCGAGCCCGATGGTAATTTTTTTATATAAAAAATCGACCAGATAATTGAATAAATTTCTTTAAAATCTTTGTTTTACGTAAAAGCTAAAATATATTTTTCTTTTTTTTTTTATTAATAGTACAATCAATTAAATGACTTTTTGTGACTAAATAAATTAAATTAAAAAGGGAATAATATAAAAAACAATACGATGCGATTAAAATAATTATGAAATAATGATACGTGTAAGTACAAAATGATTGAGTACAAAATAATAATTTAATCTACCAGGTGATGGTGGTCATCTATCGTCCGCTCAAAATCCAGATCCAGAACGAGATCTAATGGAAGGTACTTCAAAGCAACATGGAGACATGTCCGATCAGACGAAACGATATACCTTTATGAGTAGTGACAATCAACTGCACGCGGGTCACGCTAGTAACACTAGCATATCATCGTGTCAAAATTCCGGCAGTTATACGGATACCTTAACGTACAAAAAATCCGTACGTATTCCGCACTTTTAAGATTTCTATATTATATATATATATTACGATATATATTACGATTATAATCTTCTACAAATTACATTGAACTACGAATAAAAATTTATATTTAATTATTTGATCTATACTTCAATTATTTAATTCAAATTAAATTTCTTTTTACATTCTTAATCAATTTAAACCTCGTTTGTAATCTCTTTAAATCATGCTAAATTAATCCGTGTCAGATCAGATCGAACGACACAAGCAATTATATTTTTCATCAGGTGGGCTATTTGAATTTTGAGAGACAGTCAACGAGTATAGCAGTAGGCATAGCGAACGGTATGATGGTGTCGTGCAATAAGCTCCGCTCCGGTTTCGATAACGTCGGCTCCGTCACGGGCACGTTTTATCCACCAGTCGCCTCGCCGCACGATCAATCGCTGCAGCATTACAGCGGCACGCAGACATCTAAGAGCACAACGAACTATTCGATGCAACCTACCGTCGAGAGTAATTACAATCCGGTCCAATGCGCCAACAGTCGACAGCAGCCCATAGGAATCCGTGGAGCCGCTGAAAGTTGTCCCGGTAATATTTTCGTTCTCACTTACGCATATTAACCCTCAACTACATGAATGGATCATTGAAATCCGGGTGAAAGTTTTAGTCTGCCACTATTTTTGTACGGTTAATATTACAAAGTTGAAGCGAGGAAATAAAAAAACTTGGAACCTTTCTCTGTCGACCGCCGTGATGTAATTGTTTCGTCGTTTGACGCTAATTATGATGCAATAAAAGTTTGGCTTGGATCCGTCAAATGTTATTAGTGCTGTATTTAAGTGTATATATTGTCTTCTTATAATTAAAACATATTATATATATTATTGTCAAGAAAAGCATTTTTGCAAGAGAGATGAATCGCGAGAGCGGTAGCTCTATTTTCTCGGAATTATAAAATTGAATAATGTCGAAATCATTATACATATATTTAATATAAAATATTTTCATTACATATTTTTTTAAAGAAGAAAATATACTCGATATGCCTCCGATATCATTTTTCTGATGTATATTCTAATAACAATCCTTTCAATCGTGCAAATAATTTTTGGAATGAATCAATATAATGTATTTTCTTTTTCACGTTCACGTTTTCGTCTTTTCAAAACACTACTTATTTTTATTTGTATCACAAAAATTTTTTTTTAATAATTGATTATTGCATTTTTTTCATAAATTGTTTTTTAATATTTTTTGACATAATTTTTTTAATCATTATCAAAATCTTTTTATGTTTTAATATCTTGATTCTATACATTTTCGCATTTTATTAAAAAAAAATATTTTCTATTGAGATTTGTGATAATTACGGAACCAATAAAAAACACCGTAGATAACTTAGATCCAGACATGTAAATTAAGATTCTAAAATGAGACATGTAGTTGAGGATTAATAAATTCAAAGGCTCGTAAATTTTGGCTAAGAATAAAAAGGCTCTTAGCGTATAACATAATCACGCGCGTGCGCGCAATATATTATCCTTTATAAAAAAGAGCAACAGTTGCTATAAACAAGAAATAATTTGGAATTAATTGCTTTTATATTTTTAAAGAAAATCATTTTCTCGAGAAATGAAAAAATAAAGAAATACTAGGAAATATTTCCGAATGTCTATTCATAGCAAATATCAAAGAAATTACAGTAGAGTTCTCAATAATGATGCAATTTTATTAATCAAGTTCTTGTTCGTGCTCTTAATTTTTTATAGGCAACGTAACGCACCGATACCAAATGCATCATCAGGAGTATCAAACGGACGCGTCCTCCGGCCAGCAGCAACAGCACGCGATTCTTGGTAGTCATATCGATCCTGGTATGAGTGCCGAGGATGATCAGCAACAGACGCTCCAGCTGGAAAAATATTTCAAGTATTCTCATCCGACAAGCGTAGCACATTCGAGCCTATCCTCGCAGAATATGTTAGACAGTAATCATAATTACGCCAGCGATCTGCGTTACTACGGGGCACCTCCACAGTCTCAATTGGACATATCGAATTCTCAGTGCATCATCGACGATCAGCAGGGGAATAAGGATGCTCGTTGTTCTAATGTCGCGATCGGTCACACTATGGAACAGTATCATCCAGGACTGGAGGTATCCAAATATACAGATCATTCAGTGACGCAACAGCATCAGCAATCACAACCACAGCAGCAGCAGCAGCAGCAGCAGCAGCAGAGCATGGAACACGTACCCAAGGCTGACGACGATTTCAGTGTTATACTTGCAGACGTGCGCAAGACTTGCTACAGTAGCTAGTGTTTCTCCTTCTAGTGCATAAAACGATCCACAGGTTTCGGGTTAGATTGATGTGCGAATTTCAGGGACTCATTTTTCGCTCACAATCAAGGAGAACAAGACACTTTACACATTTTACGTGATTAGTGCTACCCGAAATATATCAAAAGATTTTATCTCGTGATAAAAGATACATTCTTTTCATTAATTTTGGAAACAATATTTTAGCTCAGAATTTTCACGCGAGCAAAAGATATTGTTTGCAATATTTCATTTAATTTTCAACACGGAAAATATTTATAGTTGCAGTTTTCTTTTGTAACTCCGTCTAAGAGTATCCTCTGTGTATAAACATGATCTCTTATGGATTTCAGTACAATTAAAATTGCATTCATGCGAGTCAGTGGCGTATAATTGTCGCCTGTCAACAAATTGCAATAAGTGAAATTGCGATAAAAATATGATACGAATATAATAATACGATATAAACAATGATAAATTACCTGATATGATCAAGAATGTCATCATTTTGTTACAATGAGTATCGTTTTATTGAAATTTTTTACAAGATATTAAATTTCTTCAAGATCTCTCCGATATCTTATCTACAATCTTATACTATGAACACTTTAGGAACCTCAGAAACATAATGAGATAGGCGGCTAATGGTGTACGACTAGTGTAGCATTAAAATTGCAGAGAGAATTGTATACTCACATAGATGTCACATTATTTTGTCACATTAGTTTCATTATCAAAGATAACAGTAGCAGAGATATAATAGCGATAGCGGGAGATATTAAATTTTATTGTTATATTAGAAAACTTTCACATGTCAGAAATATTTTGCATCAGTAAGTCTTCTCGTATTTATTCCGAGATAGCAGCATTCACTTTTGGTGCTACACCACTGTGAGCTTTATTGTCCAAAAACTTATTTTTAATCGTTATAAACGATGATTTTATATAATGTATGTTTTTTGTTGTACATAAATTTTTCTTTTCTTGCTCATCAGGGTGACATTTTTAGCAATTTGTGCAAATTACACATCAAGTTTCGTAGAAATGCAAGTGGTGCAAAATATCTTCGATGTGTATAGAAATGTGTAAAGAATTTTGGGTAAAACTAAATTATTATCACATTATTATTTTGCTATTATTATATTACCTATATTAATTAACATTATTATTATTATTATTATTATTATTATTATTATTATTATTATTAATGTATCGTACTTAATAGAATCAATTATGAACAAACATTTCCTCCCCCCCCCCCTCTATATCTTTTTCAAAGAATATTCTTCCACAAAAAAACAATACATTTTTGACGCGTTTTAAATTGTGCATATTGTTTATTTTGTCATGTATGTATCGTACACACCTATAATAGGTACACAATATATGTATGAGACACACGTACATATATATTATATTGTAAAATATATGTTGTCCATATATCTTCATTTAAAATAAATTTCTTATTGAGAAATTTGACAAAATTATATAACTTTTTTCGAAAAATGTTGATATCTCTCATGAAGTAATATATCGCGTAAATATATTAATCACGCATGATTAAAAACGATTGTTCAGGATTTTTTAATCGCTCGATATTATTAAAACACACATGTATGTATATTGATTCTTTTTATTAAATATATATAAAAAAATATGTGTATAAGATATAACATTATGTGTAAAACTGAAATCATATTTAGTGTAGTGATATCCATAAACTTTACATCAAAGAGGGTTGATATAATGATTAAATATTGACAAATATTTCTCATTTTCTATTATATAATTATGACACTTCTTATGTTAGAAGGTTCTAATATAGCTATATATAGGGGATTTCACTCCTAACTACCTACTAATGGCAGATTCCTGAAATTATTTTGAGACTAAAATTCTAATACCAAAACGTCGAGACTATAATAATTTTTAAATTATAATCATTTAAATTAGCAAGTTATACCGTCTAAAATTTACGCGCTCAAGTATGGTACAGTACATGTTATTGTTACTAAAAATAAAAGCTAAACAGTTGCCTTTTATTAGTATCAATATAAATATTACATTGGTGAAAATAAAATTACTGATATTTCTAATTTTTTATATTTATTATGTTAAAAAAATATTTAGCCTGGACATTATATTATTAAATTTTCTCTTTTCTTATCTCAAAATGATTTCAGAAATCTGCCATTAGCAGGTAGTACGTTAGGTCTGAAACCTAATATAAAGTCTTTCACTAAATAAATAGATTTATGCATATATTAAATAACAAGCAAGTGAAAGAAACAATATTAAATAAATTATAAATATTTTATAATATCCTCTCTCTCTCTCTCTC
>NW_012130076.1:4941022-4942017 GCF_000143395.1 Atta cephalotes
ATATTATTATATCTCTCTCTCTCTCTCTCTCTCTCTCTCTCTCTCTCTCTCTCTCTCATAATATAAATCCTTTCTCATTATCTAAAAATTGTTATTGCACATATCGCCCTTTCTAATATCCATTGTAAAGCCACTATTGTACCTAAAATGTCAATATTAAAATCGATATATCAAAGTAAGACTTCAAAATTAATCTTCAAATCTCTCCACTGAATTTATATACATATATTTCTACATAAATAGTGCATTATTTACGAATTTATTCTGTCACATTTTATGTATTAATCCCCATTGATTTACACGTAAATATAATTGAGTGTGACATGTGTTTTTTATCGTAACAGCATGTGTATAAATAAAGCTAACGTCGCTTAATTTATCAATTCATAGCAGAATCAGAATTTTTACTGAGACAAAGAAGTAAAATTGATTCTTTTAACAATGTATTCTTCTCTGTGAATTTGATTCTTTTCTTTGAAGTTACATTTAGAACTTAACTTCAAATAATAATCTAAAATCTTCTATTGTTTTGTGCATATTACGAAAAATTAGTAGTAAGTGGTTTTGGCATATTCATTTCTGATAATAAGGAAAAAGAGATGTTGATCTTCTCATAGAATTACATTTTGATACTTTTAAAGTCTAGAAATTTTAATTAATAGCACATTCAATGATAAAATAATTTCAGTCGCGCTAAATCCTGTCTCTGTTCGTAATATATTGTGAATGCTTCAATTTATCACTATTTCTGCATTTGTAGCAATCAATTTCTAGAAAGATAATAGATGGCAAGGTCTATTTGGGGAATCGTGCTGACAATTTTCCTCAGTACCATTATATTGCATTATACATTTCTATTTGCAGTATAATGATTGCTAATTAAGATGACATCAAATACTTGATATTTTTTTGTAAATGTTTCGTGAACGTTGGATTACAAGCGTAAGTACGTATATATATATATATATATATATATATATATATATATATACTTC
>NW_012130076.1:4942436-4957210 GCF_000143395.1 Atta cephalotes
GGACAACCCAATATCAAAATATTTTATTACAAATCTTGGAATGTATGGAAATAAAAGTCTGATGTAAATTGGATTTAAAAATTATAAATGTTACAAATATCCACTCAGTAAAGTCTACATGAATATGTATATTAATCATTTGATAAGATCTTCTAAAAAAACAATAAATGAAATTTTTAATGTTTAACGGTTTTAGATAAAAAGGAAATAAAATTTTTTTGTTAATCCCTTAACATAAACCCTTTTAAAGTATAATCCATTTGTTATATTATAAAGTATTTGAAAGATCTGCAGTATAAATGCAGTATAATCTAATATAGAATCTTGCAAAAATACTTTTGCTTGATTTGCTTTGGCTTTAATTATGATATAATAGAATAAAATATTATAAAACAAGAAAATGTTATATTTAAATTCATTCATAAAAGAGAATTATTAATAAATAAAAATTTTTAGTTTATACTTACTATAAAGCATACAAATTATCTATATATACTTAAAAAGTTAATAAAAAAGTATTAGAAGGTTGAATTTGTTCTTTTTTGTGAAAATTTTGTTTTAAATTTTAATTATCTAAAACAATTAGACCCGTATTTATAGTCGTTTCTTGAATCTCAAGAGCGAGTATCAGATGAGATACTCAGAATAAAGTCTGAGACGTTTCAGTCATGTCTTGATTAGAAATCAAATTAACATATTATATATAATACATATATATATACATATATGTAGATTATAATGTACTCTAATATAAATATTATATAATTTTTTTTTCTCTGAACCACACTTACGAAAATATGTGATACGAAAGTTTTCTCGACTCAAAGAATTAGAGGATACAAATTTCGAGATTATTACGAGCTCTTGCTTCAAGACTCGATTATTGAATCTTATAAATATTTCGAGATAAATTCATTTGAGTTCCTCACTTGAATCGCAATTACAAATTGACCCTTAAGATTCGTTTATTGAACTGTTCCATGACTCAAGATTAGTTTCAGCTGAGTTTCTCAGCAAAAACACGACTATATACGGGCCTTAGAAATTTTTCTGAGATATTCAATTTGTTTCGAGCTTTCTTCATTTTTTTTTATGATACTGCTTATAATAAATTGAAATTTTCAATCTATAGTGTCCTTATATGTCATTCATCCCATAGACAGTTCTGTTTCATTTTAGAATAATATGAGAATATAAAACATTTCTTACATGTTTTTATGCCACATCGATAAGTGCTTGCTACTTTTTTGCCATCAGACTTTCCTTTGCAAAATTTTAAACCACACGGATACCAACCAATGCACAATTCGAGGGAACACGTACAAGGTGCCCAGAGATTTGATGTGTCAGCACATTTAGAGACCAATAATGATCTTGTATCGTTCATACCTGATTGCGGCACATTTGTAAAATTATATACAGCTGCCATTAATAACTCTTCCGAGGAACCTATCAATCATGGCAAAATGACTAATATTATTATAATATATAAAACATATATGACATAATCACACTTATTTTCCAAATATTTGCCTGGTCTTTGAATCCACTGCTTTATATCATCATTCCTGGTATAAGTTGATCCAGCTGCTTCTGCACAAAGTATGGTAACATGCTTTGAGATTTCCTTGGATTGAGAAACGTCCAGAAACAAGTCCATTGTGTAATTGACATGACCTCTGTCCTCCTCAGCTACTCGTACGGTACCTGGATTCTTTTGACGTAGTTTGGACATTGCATCAGATGATATAAAATCTACTTTATAAAAATGATTTACAAAGCACATGACTTGATACTGATTTTGTCCACGTTCCTCTTCACCGAGTACCAAAGCTTTTATAACTTGAACTTCCTGTAAGAATATTATTTATTGAAATAAATTACGAAAAATTCATCCTTTTGGATATTTTTCTTTTATAAAGTAATTACATTTTTGAAATCAATAAGTTGCGTGACTAGTGTGCCATCAGAACGCTGGAATTCGAGAGTAATCAAATCTTCTGTAACATTAGACGAGATTGTTTCTAGAAGAATATCACCACCCTGTAAAGAAACATTTTTTTTAGGACTGTGTTAACATGAAAACTTATTTTTTAATTATTTACTGACATAAAAAAAGAATATTCGATACAAGTTTAAAGTCATATATGAGGTTAACTTCTAGAAATATATTTATAATCAGTAGTTTAATTCTTTTACAAATTATAAATTATGTATGCAGCAAAGTTGATACATAATAGATATACAAGAAACTGTATTCGTCTACCTGATTTTTGACGTTTATGAGCAAATGTGTGGTGCATACACCATAAAAGCACTGCAACACGACGCAGATCGCGAGAAACTCGTTGAACCTCCTCATTGTCGCATTGTTAACTATCGCGCTCGTCTCGTCCGAGCTGACGATGACAAGCCGATGTCAATATAGAAAAGAAAAAAAGAGATTATTCCATCGAGAGCATTATAACCTAACCTAACACATCAAGCTGCTAGTAACAGTAGTAAAGTCATAGAACTTATACTACTGGAGAGGGAATATGGACGTCCACGATGTAAGAATATCCATGCTAGCTCATGTTCGGATATCTATTCGAGTGTCACCCAGGTATCACTCCATCCTTGTTGTTTATCATATGTTACACAAGAATGACATGACACCTGGGGAGTACCTAGATGGGAATCTGAACACCCTCCGGGTGTCATATCATTTTTGTTTAACGTTCAGTAAATAACATAGCCTTACATGATTATATGAACCAAAGAGAAACCTTCTCTCTGTATGAACCAAATATCGATTTAGCATCTTCAGGGTATCAATCATGAAACTTTTTTCCTAGGATGAAAAGAAAAAGTGAAAAATTTCTCCATTAATTTCAATAATTCAAATTTTCATTTTTCATTCCAAGGATAAAGTTTCATGAATGGCTACGTTTATTTTGCAACTGTTGGAAGTTTTCTTCGCGCTGATTGGGTTATGCTTTTAGATCAAGAGGAATGGTCCTATCTCCTACCAGATCCTATCAGCAGAAAATCATAAAACGGTTGCAAAACTGTTATTCTGCTAAACGCATTGATATCATGATTGATATCCAGCCTTGAAAAATAGACAATAGATCTATTCGCAGTGCATAAAATCCAAATATTTTTGTACGTAAAATGATAGATGTATATTTGGTTTTGAAAAGAGAGAAAATGAAGATGCTGAGTGCAAAAAGTGCGAACAAATCTAATATACTCGTCAATTACCTTTCATAGTCAGTTACCTTTAGATGCTCAGCAGCCAATGAAATAATTCGTAGAGTATCTAAAGATAAATTTAAGGAAGCCTAAAATATAAGGCCTCACTATGAATACGAGTATAAGTTTCCAATATATAAGTCTTCTATAGCAAAAATCATATTCATATAATAAATTACAAGTCATCCACGAAAGAAAAATATATCAAAGATACAAATGTGTACTTCTTTATATCGGAATATATTTTCGCTTATACTGATAGTAAGCCTAAGCCTACATTTCTATTCTTTGTTTAGCATTCGTTTTTATACTTTATTAATTTTTATATTAATTTTTATTTTTGAGCGCTGCACAAAGCTGATATATCGTCTTCCTCGCTTAATCGTGCTGTCAATGATATTTCTCTCGAAGATTTACTGAGTATGGTATCTTCTCTAAAAATAAAGCATAATAATTAAAATTTGGAAAGATATGCAGAGAAAAATACTCACGAAAATTGCAATTGCATGATAAATGATGATAAAATCGATGGTGGCTCTGGTAGGCATACAGGCTTCAGATCATATATTTTTAAATGGGCATAAATGGGAATCTGAAAATAGAAGATGTAAGATATAAAACAAAACCAAAATCACTGGAATAAAATTAGAATATTTCATCTAATTCTTGCAGCGAATATATGCATCGTTGAATCTTACATGCAACAGAGATGTATCTAAGGTTGTGGATGGTATGCAACTTGTTGATAAATCAGGAAGTTGAAAATTATAACCAAGTATCGGGGAACACAATTTTCTATCGTAAATTAAATTAAATTCAATTTCTTTCTCCGAATGATTTGTAGAAGGGACATCTTGAACCTCACATTCTGATTCTTCACTGAAAATGTCTACGATAATGTGATATCAATAAAATATTTATTTACAAAGTAATATAATATGTGACAATATAATTTGGACTTTTCAAAACAATTAAATCGTTGATTTACCGGAATGTTGCATGATATAGAATGTATTTAACCCGAAATATTAAAAATTGTACTTGTATTTTTTCAACAGTTGACTTACAACTTGAACTCTTGCATCACGCGATTCGATGTTTGATCGATATAGTTCTGGGAGTCGATTGTAGGTGCTTTCCGTTGTGTTTCCATGTCAACTTATGTCATTAAATGAAAAGCACCCTGTGTATTTTCAAATGAGGTAAAAACTACAAAATTCATCAGAGTAATTTAATTGGTCAATATCTAGTAATCTTTGCTCACTTTTGTAATTTTCACCTCCTTTCAAAATCCACAATCGATCCCCTGTTATCTTCCGGACGAGCGTTTCGTGGAATTAAGATGTGGTGGAATCAGAAAAATAAAACAAAGCCAAACAGTAAAGAGAAACAAAAGGGAATGTTTTATTCTAAGTAAGCGGAAGTGACTATATATACTAGCATAAAAAGTGGACACTTAAGATAGCTGGTATATATCCGCGGATTTAATTATCTCCACTATTGATACATCCTTCCTGTTTCTTTTTACTCTTTTGAATGAAGCAATCCAAAGGATGCGCAGTAGACAATGACATGCTGATAGCGTTTAATTGGTCGATAGACAGTAAAATACAATGCCGTTAACGTTTGATTGGTAAAAATTCACATGATCAATATAAACGCTCCCAAACTTTAAAGGTACCTTTACATGGCAGCTTTAAGATAAAGCCTTAAACACAATGTATGGAATAGCGATCACAATAGAAATAATACGATTTCAACTTATCAGAAAATGTATATTCTAGTATATTTGATTTCTGATAGGTTCGTGTTATTCATAATTGTGTTATTCCTATCGCTATCGCTATTCCTTCGCGTTGTGTTCATATTCAATAATAATACACTACATGTAATCGCATACATAGAAGAGATAGAGTTTGAGTACAAGAATTGTCGTAACTTAAGGTGCAGCCACAATAAAAGCAATAAGGAATTAGGAATAAAGAACAAAGATTTCAACCTATCAGAAATCGGATACATCGGAATACACGGTTTCTGATAAGGTATCGTTTTTCCTTATTCCTAATTCCTTATTCTTTCTACTTTATGCCTGTTCTACAATAGGGTGGTTAGCTGTAAAAAATTGACCAATTACAGTTAAGTGTAAGAAAAATAATCGATATGTATTTGGTTAATTTCTTACGGCTTACTGTTTACGACTCTATTGTAGAACAGGGAATCGATTCTATATGCAGATTCCGATGCATTTTTAAATGAAGTAATGGATTTTCTACTCATTTTGAATAGTATTCACGGCCCATTTTAAGAAAATGAGCCATTAAAAGAAAAACTTTTTTTTATTCAATTGGATTAAAAAAATTGCATTTCCTATTCAGAATTTTGAATTTAACAGTATTCACAATGCACAGAAATAGCTAGTATTATTGGGTGTGGGAAAAAGTTCGTGGCGTTTTTCCCGCTAGATTTAGGCATTAAATGCTCAGCAGTCAGTAACTACTACTAATCGCATCGGCAATACTAGATGTGCGTTTAAAAAGTGATATTTTAACCTTTGTTTTGAGCCGAAAAAAATTGAAATCGTTGAAATGGATCAAAAGTTATTTTATTTTGAAAATGGAAATAAATAAGGAAAAAATTCGCTACATTTTGCAGTATCATTACGATAAAGGCAAGAATGCTGCACAGGCTTGTGAAAAAATTTGCGCTATTTACAGTGAAGATACTCTATCAAAATCAGCAGCACGGAAATGATTCGCTCGCTTTCGTGCTGGAAATTTTAATGTGAAAAATGAATCTCGCTCCGGTCGACCAATCACTGAAAAATCCGATGAAATCATGGTAAAAGTCGAGCGTGATAAGCATGTGAGTACTGTGGAGATTGCCAGGGAACTAGGCATCGACCACAAAATAGTTTTAAATCATTTACACAAAGCTGGATACAAAAAGAAGCTCGATGTTTGGGTTCCTCACGAGTTGAGTGTTAGAAACATGATGGACCGAATTAACATTTGTGATACGCTACTGAAACGGAATGAAATTGAGCCATTTCTGAAGAGAATGATAACTGGTGATGAAAAATGGATCACCTGCGACAATCCAACTAGAAAAAGATCGTGGATAAAGAAAGAAGAGAAAGCGCAAGCAATCGCAAAATCTGGATTGACGAGGAAGAAGATGTTGTGTGTGTGGTGGGACTGAAAGGGAATCATTCACTATGAGCTGTTATCGTCCAATCAAATAATTAATTCCGAACTCTACTGTGAACAACTGCAGAGATTACAACAAGCAATTGAGAGGAAGCGGCCAGAATTAATCAATAGGAGAGATGTCATCTTCCATCACGACAATGTTCGACCACACACATCTTTGATGACTCGGCAAAAATTGCGAGAGCTTGGCTGGGAAGTTTTAATGCATCCACTGTATAGCACCCTCAGACTATCATTTGTTTAGGTCTCTGCAGAACTCTCTTAATGGTGTAAAGCTAGCTTCAAAAGAGGTCTGTGAAAATCACTTGAAGCAGTTTTTTCGATCAGAAACCACAGAAGTTCTATCGCGATAGAATTATGGCTTTGCCCCAAAAATGGCAAAAAAATATTATAGAAAATGGAGCATATTTGGTTTAAATAAATTGATTTCAATACTAAGAAAAATACTTTAATTTTACTAAAAAATCGCCACGAACTTTTTCCCATACCCAATATTTTTAGATTTAGCTAAAAAACTGCATGTCTTATTCAAAATTTTTAATTAAGCAGTATTTACAATGCACACAAAGGGCCGATATTATTTTTAGATTCAATTGGATTGAAAAATTGCATTTCCTATTCAAAATTTTTAATTAAGCAGTATTCACACAAAATACTATAATATTATTTTTAAATTGAAAAGCATAGAAATATACTCCATTGCCATTCCTATAAATGAATAAAAGTGCATTCAAGATTGAAAAGGATTCATTTTAACATGAATCCATATTTCTGAAAATTTGAATCCATTTGAATCCATTTCAATTCATTCTCGTTTGCTGGGCATTTTTTGGACGCTTCGACAAACTTTACATTTTCATCAGGGAACTGTCTTCCCGTCTGTCCCGTAACATCGCAGCTTTACAATAAATCTTATATACGACATTCGATTTCATATTATGCAGGAGCGGATCTTTATGCATCTTAATGAATTCCTGTAATTTGTTAACACTATATGGTAAAACGATATCTTAATATCATCGCTGTTTAATCTATTAAATTTTTCAAAAACAGTAGGGACGTAAGAAACAGTAAATCATGAAAGTCTTATGATTTTGGCATTATTGCTGTCTGATTTCTTACTTTTAAACTTAATAATGTTTTTCAAACAGTTATTAATATTATCAAAAATGAATTCCAACGGATAATCATTCATGTGTTATATCCACATTGTTTGTTTTGCGCAGCAATACTGCCTGACTCCTATTACACTATTTTACTTAATTTCTTTGGAATTTATAATAATTTGAAAAAGACTTTAACAATAATTACAAACAGTCTGTTTTAAAAAAATCTATGAAGATTCACACATTGATTAAGTGTTACTCCAAAGAAATTTAATGTTTAATCATAACACTTATTTATTAATATTAAAATACAAAAACATAGTCCACGCATTACATGTAATTTCGACATCGCAGTAACAAATTTTTTCAATGCGTCAATTAGTACCAATTGACATATAACATAAATTGATCTTTATATATAAGTTTATGTCTTATAAATTACTTTTATGCATTTTCTTAGGCGTTATTAATAAAAGTGCGATGATAGTAGACATCAGTGTAGACATCAGGATAACCCTTAGCACAAGGAGCAACCCAGGAGGTAATACCAATTTGTACGCCGTCACTGATAAGCGGGCCACCACTGTCACCCTGAAAGACAGACAAACGTTTTAATTAACTTATTTATTATCTTTTTTTCTCAATAATTGGTAAATCAATCTTTATTAAACTAGAGAAATTATATATCTTTATGTTATCCATTAATGCTACTTATTTACCTGGCAAGCACCAATTCCCGAACGATTGAGCATGCATAAGTGAGAGGCGGTCAAGGGGACATCAGAGTGCATTTTCTGACATTGGCTTTGTGAGATCACAATTTGAACCATCTTTTGAAGTATGCTCGGGAGCGGTCCGTTCGTGCGTATCCTACCCCATCCTGATAAAGTACATATCTGTCCGGGGAAAGGTTTAAACTTGGCGAGAGGGATCGATCTTTGGAATCTATTATATTGAATCGGCGATGCGAGCTGAAACGAATAAAACAAATAATTGAAAGTTTAAATTTTCAACGATAAAGGAAAGAAACAAAGTGAATAAAAGAAAGGTATTAGAAAAAATTAAAAAAGAAATGATAAAGTGGAGCACTCAAAATTATAGAAGCAAATCGCAGTTTGTAAAATTATTTTACAAATTATTTTGCGTTCAACTTGCCTTAATCACAGCGATGTCATTTTTCCAACCATCTTCGTATTTATCAGAATATTGTGGATGTACGATAATTTTCTCCACGTTATGGAGATCTCCTGCAGTGATTGAGACAGATCCAGTGGCAACTTTAAAGTCTTTGTAGGGTGGTTTTGTAAATGTTACACAATGTGCAGCAGTCAGAATCTTATTCGGAGCGATGATGGAGCCGCCACAAACGTGATTACCGTTATATTTCAGGGAAACTTGGTGCGGGAATTCACCTGGTATGGCGGTCTGACCACCGACGATCGCTTCGGGTTCTTCAGCGAACGTCTCTACAAATTGACGGTATATAATAAATATGCATTTCTTGCAAAATACACAATGATTTGTATATGACTAAAAATTAATAAGAAAAATGTGCATCGAAGACAAAAATAACGAGAGAATATTTTATCACTATTCAATATATACATAATACGTATGTCTTTACTTACGCTGCGCAAGAACGCCAATCACCAAGAAAATGGATGGTAGCATGATTGATAATTTAAGTTAGATGAAAAGTAAAACTGGAAATGAGGACAATTTCCACTTTTTATAGCAGATTCATATCTATAAATTGACCTTGGCAAACAGCTGGTCTTTCTTAGGGTAAACGATGAGATGATTTTGCACTTTGATGAAGCAGACATGAGATTAAATATTGCATATTAAATACGCATAATTACGCAGTATGAGTTGAATAAGAAAGAATGAAACATAATAACATGATTAAACATACGAAACGTATGTCTTTATTACTATTATTAGATATTATATTATAGATCTGATCATCCAAGCATAACAGAAAATTTCATTGTTTGATATACAAGTTAATTAATTAAAAGATATTATTGATAACAAATAATATATTTATGTTTGACGGTTAAGTAAATAAATATGTTTCTTAAAAAAGAAGATATAATTTTTACTATGAAGAATATTAATTAATTCAAACATGCTTCTCTTATTATTTTTTAATCCTCCATTGATAAGGTCGGGATAAAAATGATTCCACTAGTCGAAGCATTTTTTGTTTAATTTAAAGTATAAATTTATAAAGTATAAACGTATAAAACAGTATCAGGCTGCTCCTCGTCCTGATGAAGTGAACTGCAAAATAAACTGTACGAAACGTTGGTATTCCAAGAATGGATCTGGACACAAAAGAAATCCGCGAAATGCATAATCTTCGTATAAAATTGTATTTTTATTTATAAATTTTACCTATAAATAAACAGAGGATAAAGTTTTATACTATTACTATTTATTTCTTTCAAAATGAGTTAGGGACACTAACGACTGTGATAGGGCTGTGATACAGAGATTATGTATAGATATAGGTAAAAGAGAATGTATTGTAATGGTTTAGGTTTGTAGTTGCAAGATAAAGATGGGAGAGGAGTGTAAGTGTGAATGAGTTAAGTATTGGATTGTCTGGAAAGTTCGTGCCGCAAAAGATTTAAATTTAATAAATATATACTAAAATTTAAATCTTCTGCGTTTCAATTTTCCTTCAAAATCGGCACGAACTTTCCGGACAACCCAATATTTCTATAAACCAAGTCCTCTTCTTGGCTTGTATATCTTGAAATGTAATAAATTCTTCTATTTATTTCTTTCATTTTATACAATACATTAATTAGAAAAAATGAACATCGAATTGATGCCATTTTATTGGATACGTCCTAAAAGTTCACCTTACTATGCAATAAAGAATTAAAAATTTGATTTCTACTTTGCATGTTTTTTGTCTAACTTTTAGAACTTTTGTGAAAAATAATTTATACTAGAATTACAAATTGTAAATTTAATTGTCATATCTATAATTTTCAGTTTGTTATATAAAATATAATTGCAGATCAAATAAAAATATTAAGGTAGCATAGTACTAGCATGAAATGATTTTCTTTCGAATGTACTGAAATTTTAAATACAAATAAATTAAAATGGTCTCTATGTTTGTGTGCAATTAGAAACATATTGATCGTCTAGTTTTTAAGATAATTGCAATTAAAATATGTTTTAACATATGACGCATATATTCAAGTTAATATCAGATTTTTAATTACCAGCATCCATAATTTATACCATTCTTAAGATTATAATTTATATTAAATTTATCTTAAGTTGTTTTAAAACTATCGAACAATGAGAATATGATGATAAGATTTAATTTATATTGCTTTTTTTAGTTTGTATTATATTTTTAAAATTCTTTTATATATAAGAAATACGTTTTTAATACATTATAAAATCCTTTTAAAACGTAAACCAGAATCTTTAGAATATCTTAGAAGATCTCTAAAGATGAAGATCTCTGTTTAGAGTATCTCTAATGGTAGTATTCTTTTATTATTTACTGTTCTCAGAAAAAAATTCAAAAAGTTTTTGGATTAAACTAACAATGAGATAATCACAGAATACTATTATATTCGTTTTTTAAATTTTTGAATATTGCTATGGTATGTTGCGATTTATTGTATTAAAAGTATTAAGCCATTAAATTGGTAATAATCCAAAAAATTGGTAATAATCTAAGGTAAATATGACAAAAGCCTTAATTAAACATTCTATTTTTATTATCAATATTTGCTGATATAATTTATTAAGCTGCGTATAATACATAATTCCAGGGTTAACAAAATACAAATTATTATTCAATATTAGTAAGTCATTGTATGCTCAATCTATTATCATGGTAATAAATATTGTACTATTTAACATTCGACATTGTGATATGTCTTAATTTCTATCAAAGCGTAGTTATATTGTAGCTTTTTATTATCTATTTAGAATGAATAAAAAAATTATTACTGATTATATAAACAAAAAATTTAATTATTTTTTTGTAGTATATAAAAGAGTGTTAAAAGTAAATAATAACTCGCATATATAATTATATCTGTTAAAAAATAAGAAGTTTAATTAAAAATTAACAATTCCAATTTAATATTACAGCACTTATTTATTTATTTATAAATACATTTATTTATTTATAAATACAAAAATTTCTTTTCTTTTGGAGAAAAGCGGTTAACACATCGTTATATATAATTTCGCAGCAACATATACTTTCAGCATGTTGGCACAATAAAATTAAATAGATCTATGTCTTGTGAATTGCATTTACACGTCTTCTTAGGCATTATTGATAAAGTCGAGATGGAAGTAGACAACAGGCTTACCTTGAGCGCGGGAAAGACTCTAGAAAACAATACTATGCGCCGTTGCATATAAGCGTTGCTATAAGCGTTGCTGTCACTCTGGAAAAGAGGACAACTGTTTTCGTTAACTTCTTATTTAATTACCGAGTCTTTACAATTGATAAATCAATCTTTTCTATTAAAGTAGAGAAATTATTCCTATATATCAATAAACATTATTCACAAGTGCCAATTCCATAGTGATTAAGTATACACAAGTGGCTGTCAGTCACATTATAATGATATGCACTCTTTGTGACCTGGTTCATTTTTTGAACGTGCGAAAGCGGTCCATCCGGATAAAATACATTTCTGTCCGAGAAAAGGCTTAAACTTAGCCAGAGAAATCGATTTTTAGAATTGATTATATTGAATCGACTATTCGAACTGAAACGAATAAAATGATTTAAAGTTTAAATTTTAAATATAAAGGAACAAAGAAGAAACCAAAAGAAAGTATTAGAAAAAATTAGGAAAAAATTATAAAATGAAGCTCTTAAAATTGCAGAAGAAAATCTTAGTAGCGAACTATCTTGCACCGATTTATCATAATTACAGCAATATCATTTTTCCAAGCATCTTCCTCGTTATCAGAAAATTCCGGATGCATGACAACAGTCTTTAAAGTGAAGTTGTCTATCAGTGCTATAAATGATGCCAATCGTATTTTTAAAGTTGCTATAAAATAAATAACGTCTTCCAAGTCCAAGCCATCTACGTAGTGAACGGCAGTGATGATCTTAGTCAAGGCGATGATAGAACCGCCATAATGTGATCACCATACAATCTCAAGGAAACTTGGTAATTCGCGGACTGGCCACTGACAATTACTTCGGATTCCTCAGCAAACGTCTCTGTGATAAATACATATATAAACACAATATTTCTTTACAGATCACAACAAAATACTTAATTATACATGAGAAGGATAGAGATAGTTTTTGCAATGGTTTCATATCGTTTACTATATTTTTATTATTAATTCCTGCTGATGATAACTCAAATTGGAATCAAAATGTATGCTAATCTATTTTTTTTACTGTACTCGATATATTGTTTAATAATTTACAATAATCTTTACATTTGCGCCGACTCTTATCATTCTTTATTAACTTTATTAATTTGTTACAATTGCAATGAGAACATGTTTTTTACAGTATGCGCATTATCCTATAATATGACTAATAAGAAAAATGTTCGTTAGAGATAAAAATAACAATGAGATAAATAAGAAAATATTTTGTCATTGTACGATATAATTTGACGCTGCTATAATTTGTACGCTGCGTAAGAATCACAAGAATTAGTGGTAACACGATCGATAATTAATATAATTAATTATACTTAGGCTAGATTAAAAATCAAACCAGGTGTAGTGTTTCATCAAGATAAGTATCTTCGTATCTTGAAGAGCATTTCTTGTCTTGTCTTGAATTTCAAGATAAATAATTTCGTTTTTCTTGTTTTAACCATTTCTTGACATTGTATTTCTTATTTTGAATTCAAGAATCTTGAATTTCTTGAAATTTCTTGATTTTTTAAGGGCTTTTGTGATTCTTTGATGTCTCGTCATAAGAGATAATAAGAAAACATAAGAACAAATTGAATGCCGAATTGTCTCATAGTTTATTATGTTTAAATTCATGATTTAAAAGCTTATAATGTTTATTATGCATAAATCTATTAATAAAGATTAAAAATATTTCTCAAATTATCATTTTTAATATCATGAGGTTACTACCAAATGTAACTATTTCAGATTATTAGATTCCTGAGATTATTAGATATAATAATAATTATTATTATTATATTTATTATCATTATTATAATTATTATATATTTTAATTTTTTTTATTATAATTACTATATATTCATTCCTGATTTAATTGATACTTTTAATAGAAGTACGCAAATACATAATATACTTGTTATTGTTGTATACATATAATAATATACTGTTTATACATAATATACTTTTGCCAGTAATCTCACAATATTGATTTTATATATATTTCTTTACATAAATATAAAGGTTAATATCTGATACAACAAGGATGTATCGATGAGTATAATTTAATTTGGTTAGATTAGAGATTCACTTCTTCACTTTTTCAATAATCGATTTACTCTGCTCATATATTATTTAGTGAAAATATATGAATATATTTCTATATTATGTAATCTATTAAATATCAATAAATACAACTGGATTTTGAAATCTAACTTATTCAAAATTTTTAAAATCAGAAATAAAATAATAAAATATTAAAAATAAAAAATTATCACGGAAATTCAAGAAATTTCAAAAAATTTCTTATAGTCAAGAAATCTTGATCTTGATAACAATTTCTTGTTTTATCTTGAAATCAATTTCCAATTTCTTGTTTTAATCTTGTCTTGTTTCAAAATAAAACCAAGACAAGATTTCTTGAATTTCTTGATCTTGATGAAATATTAATCAGGCGACAGTATAATTTCCTTCCTCTTATATAAAACACTTGTATCTGTAATTTAACTTTGAACAGCTGCGAATAGCTGATTATATTTCTTACGCTAAATACGCTGATGTTCGGGTCCTGCATTTTGATGAGACAGATACGATAAAATCAATAAATGCAGACTTAATTACGTTGCGATTTTACGACGGCTTATAATGAAAAGAGAAAGTTAAAAAACGTATAATAATGATTAAACATACGAAATGTGTCTTTTCATTATTACTATTATTATTATTATTATTATTATTATTATTATTATTATTATTATTATTATTATTATTGCGATTCATCCGAGCAAAATGTAAGATATCGGAAAGCAAGTAGAAAAGTAAAATATTTTTTATT
>NW_012130076.1:4957791-4979654 GCF_000143395.1 Atta cephalotes
GAGTGTTTCAGAAATAGTTGGCCAAATTCTAAGAACATATTCCACTCATTATAAAAATGAAAAAAAGTTATATAAACATGGATCGGAAACGTTGCTAAATTATAAACATTTCTTATTTAAATTGTATGTATTTATGTCGGACGGTATGCCTCGCTTCGATGTTTCATGAATTGCACTTCTATTCACCTTCTAAATTAAACAAAGAGATTAGATACGTCTGTATGGATCAATCTTTATTTAAGCATTAACAAATTATCATAATAATCATCTATGGTCATACGAAAATCCGCATAGTATTATTGCATCTCAGCATCAGCACAAGTTCTCGTGCAATGTATGGACTGGTATTATTGGAGATTTCTTTTTTGGACCGATTTTTCTCCCATCTATACTTAATAGTAACAACTACTACTAACTACTACACTTAATAGTTACAGACAATTTTTGGAAACGCAACTCCCTCTAATATTAGAAGACATTCTACTACAGATACGCAAATATGGTTCATTCATGATGGAGCTCCAGCACATTTCAGCCGCACTGCTCAAGAATTCTTGAATAATATTATATTATAATTACATCAATAGATTATAATACATGAGTTGGAGAGGAGGATTTATTGCTTGGCCTGCGTTCTCCCGATTTGAATCTTTTGGATTTTTATTTATGAAGATATTTTAAGACTTTCGTGTATGATACTTCTGTTGTTACTATGGAAGTACTCCGAAATCGTATTATCGCTGTGTATGAAAAAATACGAAATATTCCGAGAATTTTTGAACGTCTTCGACAATTCATGCAATGTTGATGCGAAACATGCATCGATGTGAAAGGAAATCATTTCCAGCAATTTCTATAATAAAAATATAGATATAAGTGTAAAATAAAATATAAATATAAGTATAAAATAAAAAATATATATAAAATAAACTAAATATAGATATAAGTATAAAATAAAAACACATTTATAAAACGCTTCCTTGGAAAGATCAAGGTCATGCAGATTGTTCTTCTTATTTTTATTTTTGTACTTGCAAAAATTTTACATTTTAAAAATGAAAATAAGAGGTACAATCTCTAATGACTTTGAACTTGACAAATGTTATTCAGAACATGATCCTAAACAACATTTGGTCGAGCTTGCGTAATGCTAGTTACATCTATATTATCTCATAAGTCGCAGATAATTTTTTATTTTTTTCTATTTTCTATATATTATACATATATATATTTTATTTAAACATTGTATGATCAAAGATTAATAAGAAATTCATGTTCTATGCATATAAATCGAAACGTCAGTAAACATTACATTTTTGAAAAACGCGGGCATGTCCACACTTTCTCTCGAAGTTAGTGTATGTTTTTGGTCGATAGTTATTAAAGTATCGATAGTGGGTCGATTAATCAAAGTATGCGTATATGCGCTACGTCACGGTGCATAGCTCATAGTCTGCTGTCAATTGTTAGTTTTGAGTAGGTATTTATCAAGCGCTACTTGTCAGTTGTCACAAAAGCTATCGCAATGTTCGGTAAGTATGGCCATTTATACAGCCAAAAAATTATTTCGAAAAGTATTTTCGAAGATGCTAATAATTGAATTGTAATCGGACGGCAATATATAGCGTATATTCATTCTTTTCTTCTTTATTAGGCTGTTGTTGGTGTTGTGCTGCGTTACGTCCGAGATACAAGAGGCTCGTTGATAATATTTTTCCGGTTAATCCTCAGGTGAGATCTTGGAATCTTTTTTTCTTTTTTCTCTCGTCTCATACATTTCATTTCTGTCTACTATGTTTTATAATTTTGTTCGCGAGTAAATCAATAAACGCTAGCCTTGATAGGCGAAAGAGATCAAAATGATTATTCTATTTATGGTTGAACCTGTGATATTTGCGCCGAATGAGAAATGCGATTGACAAGTGTCTCATACGCAACAATTTGTAATAATGGGCTTCTATTCTTCAGGATGGCTTGATTAAAAACAATATGGAGAAACTAACATTTTATTCGTTGAGCAGTCCTGAGAAATTAGATAGGATTGGAGAATATCTGTTTCAACGAGCTTCCAGGGATATTTATAGGTAATATAAAATTGTGATATAATTACATCTTTAATAGTATATTATACATAAAAATTAGAGAAATTAATCCTAATTACTGCTAAAACATGATTATATAATATTTCTATACATAGCATGCTAATATATTTTTCGATGCGCTACATAAAAATATTCTACTTAATAAAACATCATGCTTTGATAGGAGACGAAATGGCTTTGTTGTGATCGCCATGGAGGCAATGGACCAACTCCTGGTAGCTTGTCATGCACAAACTCTGAATCTATTTGTTGAGAGTTTCTTGAAAATGGTACAAAAATTGCTGGAATCTACCGATCCTCAATTACAAATTCTTGCAACGCAGTCTGTAAGTAATAATCTTAACGAATTAACATTAATCTTACTCAATTCTATATTCTATCCAATTAATTTTAAATAATTAACATATTGATTCTCAGTTTGTCAGATTTGCTAATATTGAGGAAGACACACCCTCGTATCATACTCGTTATGATTTCTTCGTGTCGAAATATTCGGCAATGTGCCATTCTAATAATGATGATCCCACTACACGCAAGCAAATTAGGCTTGCTGGAATTCAAGGGTTGCAGGTACGACTAAAATATTATGTATCAGATTATTGATTGTATTAAAACTTACATCTACATATTTAAATATATCTTTGTAGGGCGTTGTGAGAAAAACTCTTTCTGATGATTTGGTTGAGAATATCTGGGAACCTGTACATATGGACAAGATTGTACCATCATTATTATACAACATGCAAAATTCAAGGTAATTTAAAAGAAATGAATATTATGAGAAACATGCAAGTTGACAAGCTTGTATTTTTAGATATGCTGATAAGGAAGACACAACACCGGACAGTCCAACTGAAGAACGATCGGATCCACCGCAGTTTGCGGAAACTTGTATGCGAGAACTGATCGGACGCGCATCATTTGGTCATATTAGATGTGTTATAAGACCTGTGTTAAGGTATAAAATAAATTTCGTTATGAATTAACGTATATATAAATATATTCATATATGAGATATTTTAATAATTATCTATTATAAAGGCATCTGGACAATCATCAGTTATGGGTCCCTAACTACTTCGCAATTCATACTTTCAGAATAATTATGTTTTCCATTCAAGTATGTAATGATGTAAATCAAGTAATAATATTTTATATATTAGATAATTAATAATATTACTTTAATGTATGTTTTAGTCACAATATTCCTACACTGTAGTGGAAGCTTTAATGACACATCTTGATGATCACTCAAAATCGTCCCCTAAGATTCGCACTAGCATTGCGGATACTTTGTCTAAAATTATATCAATTGCTGCAGGTGAAAGTGTTGGTAAGTACACATAAAAAATTGAATAATATAAATTTATATATATATATATATTATATATAATATATATATAATAATATATATATATATATATATATATATATATATAAACAATATTTATTGAACGTATAGCAGAGATTAAATTACACACACATTAAACTCTTAACGATATATCTTTTTTTAGGACCATCTGTGTTAGAAATTATAAATTCCTTATTATCTCACCTACGAGTTAGTGTAACGAGGAACCAATCATCAAGTAGTGATGAGCAATTGTATCAAGAAGCTCTTATTAATGCTCTTGGAGAGTTCGCAAATCATCTTCCAGATTACCAGAAAATTGAGATTATGATGTTCATTATGAGTAAAGTTCCATACAGTCAGCCTGATCGTATCGTATCGGTCGGCAAAGGAGATGTATTACTTCAAAGCATACTTTTAAAGTCGCTATTAAAGGTAAATCGTTTTTATTATTATAAAAATATAAATATATGTAAGGTATAGATTTTTTTAATTACAAATTTTTATTTATATACAGGTTGGCACCAAGTACCAAACTATTCATTTGAACACAACATTTCCACCCAGTTTCTTGGATCCATTACTAAGAATGTCATTGGCAGCAGATGCTGAAATGAGACTTCTTGTACAGAAAATATTCCATACCTTAATCGACAGACGACGGAATATTACAAAACTCGCTAAACCAACGTAAATTTATCTCTTAATCAAATGTCTATTAATATACATTATTCGTTCTTTTTTGAATTTTTGAAGATAATTTTTTTGCTTTAGTGTGAACATAGCAGAGCTCGATCTTGCTATTGAAAAAGCCTCTAGACCTGATGTAATCTTTATTCGGAAACACGGTCCTGAAATCTACTTGGCGCTGTATGAATCATTAGAGCTGTCTAGTAATACAGTAGAAAATGTGGAATCTATTTATACCACACTGGCGTTACTTGCCATTGAATTAGCTTCTGAGGAAACAGTATTAGAGTTACTGAGATTGGTGTTGAGCCTGCAAGACTTGGCACTGACAAGTGGTCAAATTAGTCTTCCGCTTAAATTCAATTTACACGCAATAGTTATCAGCTTACTAATTTTAATATCGTATGTTTGTAATATTACCGCTCTCATGGATTATGCGAAAAAGGTAGGTAATTTCAAATTGTCACACACACACACACACACACACACACACACACACACACACACACACATACACACAACCGCATTAATTTATTTATTTTATAGTAAAGTTTCAATGTATTGTTAAAATCAAAATGCGCAATTGATTGAATAAATTCGTTTGAAGGTGATAGATGCACGTCGAAACGATAGCCCTCATTTACTACCAGATTTACAATCTCAATATGATACTGGTCTAACATCCAGATTAGCGCCAGCTCTTTTAGTCGACCAAACTGTTGTCAGCGAATGTCTAAAAGGAGCTGGTCTTGATAGTGGAAAATTACAACAAGGTTCAGGCTACAGTGGGAATTCTTTACAACACAGGTAATTACCTACTGCGTATAGTGCTCCAATAATTGGCTGTAAACCTTTAAAAAATGTCGCTTTGTTTTATATATAAGTTTTATAATGTAAAATTAAATTTTGCTTAAATAGGCATTCATGGGTTGATGCTGGACGGAATTCACTAGCTGACATTAATTCTGGAGGTCCAGAATTGGATAGTGGAGGTTCATCACCGGGTGTACAAAAGGTATATTTATTTTAATTTATTTTAATTTATTTTAATTTATATTAGAAGATATCATATTTGATTTAATAAATTAATAAATTAATCGTTTTTATTAAAAAACATGTTTTAAATATATTATTATTGCATAATTTTAACTATTACCTTCTATTCGTAATTAATTTTTTGCAGAAATTACCTGGAGAAGAATTAACATTCGAAAGCATGAAAAGAATTTTGACAGAAAGCAACAATAATCAAGTAATAGAAGAAGAGAAGCGAATGCAACTTTCTCAGTTTTTTAGAAATGCACCATTCCAAGATTTAGTATCAAAAACACAACCAAAGGTTTCATTAATATATTATAAACTTATTATCAATTTATATAGCTTTCTAATATTTCCTTTTCTGTTCACAGCACGATGTTTTACAGAGTAAGTTATCAGAGATATTTAATACGCTATCCGTTGATCCGCGCAATACGGTTCCTACGATCGGACCACAGACAGATACTAAACCAAGTCAAACTCCAGCTTACGAAATTCATTTCCCAGAGTTGTTTGTATATTAAACTGCTAATGTTCCTGTTGCATTAACATTAAGTGCCATTTAGTGCTACAAATGCTTCAAAACATTTGATTGACCAATTGAAAGAATTTTACTAATTGATCAATCAATGAATGCTTCAAAGCATTTCTATAAAGCATCAAATGAACTGTAGCTATTAATATAATGTTGCATTATATTAAATCTACATATTACTGAGCATGAACAATAGCTCCTATACTTTAAAGATTGACTTGTGTACATAACAGAGAAAATATTTTTATGTTTTATATTGCTAGATGTATATTTTTTATTGAGTTGCTGTTACTAATTTTATTTATTTTTAATGAGTAGGTCTCAAATATATAAAAATATAAGTTGCAATGAAAATGGTTAATTGATGTTTTTATAAAATTATCAATGGTTATGGAATGGTTTTATGAAAGTAGAGAGATAGGAATTTCTTATACACATATAATGATTCTATAGACTCGTCACAAATTTCATAAACTGAATCAACTGTTTTCATTAATGTAAGTTGACTCAAAATCACGATCGCATGATGCTACAAATGTTTTGAAACACATTCTTTGATTAGTTAATTAGTAAATTTTTTTTTCTAATTAGTCAATCAAATGCCTCAAAGTATTTGTAATAATTTGTAGTGACCGCACGCTCTAATATGTCGACATTTCAATGAAGAAATTTGGAGAAAACAAAAAAAAGTTCACATAAGTATAATGAATCGTTCTATATACATAAATTAGGCTTCAGCAAAAACTAAGACAAATAATCTGGATATATATTATATTCCAGCAGTAGATCAATTACATAAATGTGCACTGTTCCTTAATCATGTTAATGTAAAGTTAAAAATTGTATATCTATGTATATCTCTTTATGTATTCTAGATCGAAAAACACAATTTTCTCTCACGGCAAAGTCAGTGATTGAAAAAAGTTGCACAATGTATATTTATAAATATAGAAAATAGTTCGAAATATTTTGTAAATATACGTATATTAAAACACATGTTAACCTGGAAAAAGATTTATTATAGTGCAATGCTTATCCTTCTTACATTTTTCTCCAATTATTTATTCGTATAATTATGAAGAAAAAGATGTTTAGATATATACGCTTGAGGAAGCGAGAATAATTTTCTGTTGTACTTTATCTTATGAAAACCTGTAGCGTTACATTACCAATTGTTTTTTCCTTTATTGAATCTTTGTACAAAATACTCGAAGGATCACCAAATACATAGTAAATGGAATGAACACAGGTTTTATTTTGCAAACATCTGAAGGGTCCCTTTATTCAACCGCTCATCGTAGGAACACGGTTAGTCGATTTTAAATCAAGTACACAAGTTAAGTAGCATCTCTTGGAGAGCAAGTAATCAAACTACATATTAACATATGACTCTACAGTCCATGCGATAATGTTTAAATGCGATTATATTATTGATCTGCAATTTATACATTGTATAAATTGTATGTTGTTTCTGAAGTTGGAGAAACAACGTTTTCAATATCTCGTATGTAACTTCATAAAAATCGCAAATATATTATAATGTACGAGCGATTGAATTAAGGCATTAGAGTAGGATGTGCCATTCGTGCGACGACTACTTAAACATAATTTGATGCGTTTCTTTTTTTTTTTGTATTGAAATGCGTTTGGTCAAATTTGGTACGCTCTAAGAGGTATTTCAAGGTTCTACCTTCAGCAACTCCACATCGAAGATAAGAACGGCATTCGGTGGGATAGTGTGTCTTTGTCAAGGCTAATATAGTTTTTTTTTCTTTTTTGTTCTTTTTTTATATAAAATTATAAATAGAATTATACTAAATAATTACACTAGAACCTCGTGATAGCGAATTCAAAATGGAGCACAAAATCTCTTCCCTTTCATGCTAGACTCATGTGAACAATATGAGAAGAGATAAAACCATGACACTTAATAAAATCCTAAATTTCATGATTTGAGAATGAAGTAAGAATCTTGTTATATCATTCAGTATCTCAACTATTGCATTATTAAAAAAGTTCCAGTGTATTCTATTTTGTATGTATATTCAATCTGTATTTTATATCATCTTGCATTAAAGGATATATTCCAGGGTGGCCTCGGCTACCATAAGCAAAATCTGGAGAACAGGTCAACTTGGCCCGCTGTCCGACGCACATTTGTGCGACTCCTTGGTCCCAGCCTTTAATTACTTCACCCTTTCCAATTTTAAATTTAAACGGTATACCACGGTCCCTGCTGGAATCAAATTTCTTCCCATTGTCGAGGGTACCTATAAATATGTTAATGAAATCATTCTATTTTTACATAATTTTAAGATTTTTATGTGTATAAATTATTTAGAGAAATAAATACATAATATTTTCAGAGAAAACATTGAATCTAGAAAATACTTAATATAATATTAAATAATATAATCAGAGATGAGAAGTAATGCATTACTTTTCAACTCTGGTCATATTTGTATAATGTTATCACATGGTAGCAGCTTTGAAAAAATTTTGTTAACTATTCTTTTGTTTCTTCAAACATGATACATACATATAAATCAGAGTATCAATGCTCAGCAATAAAATATTCACCTGTATAATGCACGACCACTGTTTGACCAGTCTTTGGATAGGTTTGACCTGCATATATGAAAATATTCATGAAATGATATTAGATGACAAAATCTAGGCGAAAATACATTGCTGTTTAAAATTAGTAACAACATAAATAAGGCAAAGTCGCTGATAGTCCATTTTATTTCGAATAAAGAACATCGCGGCATCGGCACACTAGTTCGCGGTATTTCAGGCCACGAGATGAGGCACGTTGTGAAGCATAATTCTCGGAATATCAAGTATAGTGTGATGCGCGCGCGAGCATGAGAGAGATGAAACGGAATTACGGAATAGGAAAGAGATTTTTTCGAGGAGAAACGAGAACGATAAATTCGGCGAGTCCCCTAGAAAAATAAAACTGCATAATTACCGTCTCCAGGACTCAAGACTTCGACATCCACGCCCATGGCTACGTATCTTTTCTCTTTGTATTACAGCAAGAGACTTTCCTCTCAAAACAGCGGGATGCGCAAAGATCGTTGAGGCTTATCAGAGTCGACTCGTCAGAAAAGTCGTCGAGCAAAACTCGTGAGAAAAACTATTCGCGGTGCCTTGGAAAACGATGCCGCTCCACTACGCCGTTCAATGAATACGAACCGGGCATATGAGATACTTAGAAATACCATCCATTGACGTATCTATGGCAGTATTCCAAAATTCACTGTCAGTGGCCTAGTTTCCCTAGTTAAACCCTCGGTGGAAACTAGGCCAATCATGAAATTTTTTTCCTAGGATGAAAAGTAAAAAAGTGAAAAATTTCTCCATTAACTTCAATGATTAAAATTGTTACTTTTTACTTTCCATCTTAGGAATAAAATTTTATGATTAATGTCCTGAATACGGGCCTTTATCTCTAAAAAATTCTATAATATACATAATGTAAATTACAGCATGTTGGCACACTAACATCATTGTAAGCGCGTTCTGAATACAGGCCTCTACATTTAAGCACCGACAAGATATTAGACTCTCGGTGCTTATGGAAATTCACGTGCCTGTTAAAATTTAAGTGATTAAGGCCCGGTTGCACTAACGTTACTTTGATTTTAAGCGAAACCATTGATGAGATACTATTAAAGGCCGATATTCTTATGAAAATTCGTGTCCTTGAGAATAGTGAAGTAATTAAGAACTATTAGAAATATTATATTAATTTTATGATTTATTAGTTTAATTGACGTATTTATGTATTTAGAACTCAATAATACTCGATTTTTCTTTAAAATTGTGATTTCAGTGTATCGTCAAAGTTTATCAACAGAAATGATAACTGCAGAGAAAAAATTATAATTTTTCTGCAATATATAGGATATTATAACTTTACAAATATGCACATTTAGTTATGGAACATTTATATAATAAAAAAATCATGAATTTAATAATGCATAAGCCAAATATTTATATTAATTATAGCAAATTTATATCAATTGTCGATAATGTCAACGTTCTTCAATTACCTTCGGGGTCCTTTTTATACCGAAAATTTGCCCAGGATTGACGGTCTTTAATAGTATCTCGTTGGTGCTTTGATATTATATAATGTAGAGCTATAGTATAATGTAGAGCTTTACATTTAAATAGAGTGCATAGAAAGAGAGTAACAACAATTAGCCGGAAGCATCATTTTGTATTCTATATCTCGGGAATCTGTATAATGCAATTCCTCGCTTAATCTTTTCTTTCTTTAACGTTGTCTTCTTTCTACTAACAGTAAGGACATTTAATGGCGGAGCCAATCAGCATGAAGCACATAAATTGACGCTACTTTCTTTACCCACTCTACGTTTAAGAATAAAATATATTTGAACAGTTTTTTCTTTCAGTTATAACTTCAATTTAAATTCGAAATCTTCGTAATTGAATAATCACGTGTTTTAATGTCGGAATGTTCAACGGGAATACTGGACGTCCAATATCCAATTGGAAAATTTGTTTCTTAGAGACAAAAACATTAGAGTCACTAGATTCTACATTATCGTATTGAATAAGGGCGCGTCCATACCTTGACAAAAAAGCGGAAAGCGGAAAAGCAGCAGCCAATCAGAACTCTAGTTGGTAGTCTACAATTACCGCTTTCTATACTACTTACTACCAGCGTGAGTTCTGCTTTTCCGTTTTCTGCTTTTCCGTCAAAGTGTGAATCCCAAAGTGTGGCGTCCTAAGATTGGCATCCCATAAAGTGAAAATTTACAACGGAACAAAACAGCGCAACTAATTACAATCAATTACTTTGCAGTCATTATTCTGTTTTCTTTTCTGCGATTGGTCTCACCATTTCTTTCCGTTGTAAATTTCCGTTCATGGGATGCTAGCCTAATGACTCTTGTACACGCGGCGGAAGTTGGCCAATCGGTTCTTAGTTATGGATTCATAAATAAAAATTAATGGCTCGGTGAGTAGACTGCATTCCAAAAACTATAGACAAAAATCTATTGCAACCTTTTAATCGGTGAGTGTACAGCCGGTCACAGAAAAATTGCAACACTTTTTTTCAATGGGTTTCGGAATGCAGCTTACTCACCGAGCAATTGGTTCTTATTCATAGATCCACAAATAAGAATTCCAATCACTTGCAACTTTTGACCGGCTGTATCATTCACGAGGGTGCGTAGTAGAAAAGTGAATGTGGCCAAAATTTTATTGGCTATTCCAATATGCCAACGCTATTATACGCAGAAAAGTGCATAGAGGCTAAAATTTGATTGTTTTCATCATTATTGCTATCGCCATTATACGCAATGGTACTTGTAGTCTTACATCATGATTATAACTGTATTTTTAAGCACGGAAATATTTCTTTTCCAGTTATATGATAATCTTTATCTATAATCTTGATAAGATATATGAAAATCAGATGAAATCGTGATCATTTGCGATAAATAAATTAATCGTTATCTCTCTCATTGTCATGTTTCGATAAATTAAATGATATTAATTAACTCGTAATCATTTTTTATCAAACCTTCAATTGCAATAAGCATTTAGAGGAAAAGCCGCTATTAGAGATACTGAGTTTATTTTGGATAAATGCTAGAAGCCTATAGGCAGAATTTAAAAAATAATAGGTCATTTTGAAGGGAATTTAATAAACTTTAAGATAATAATAATGTTACATATTTAATTCAAATTCCATTTTTTTGAAAATTAAAGAAATATAAAAAATGAACTAATCGCAAAATCAAAAAATTGTGCTTCTAATATGCCCCCCAACAAACGAGAATGAATTGAAATGAATTGAAAGATTCAGATTTTTAGAAATATTGATTCAGAAATGTTAAAATGAATGCTTTTCAATTCTGAATCCATTTTTATTCATTTATAGGAATTGCATATCTCTATGTCTTTCAATTTAAAAATAATATTAGCTTTTTCTGTGCACACAAACACAATTGTGAATGCTGTTCAATTCAAAATTTTGAATAGGAAATACAATTTTTCAATCCAATTGCATCCAACTGAATCCAATTAAAAATCCAAAAAAAAGTATTCGCTATTTAAAATACGCATTCGGATAGAAAAAAATTTCAATTCATTTTAATTCATTCTCGTTTGCTGGGCAGAGAAATCGATAGTAAAACGCAAAATATATCAGTATTGTAATTAAAAAACTTTATTTAATGTTTCTAAAATACATACAAACACAGCCAGCGTGCGCGAAAAATGAGCATGCGATAGATTATATCCAGAATAGATACATCCAATTATTTTATACTTTATTTCTTCCCATTAAAATTCAAATTACAATAATTCGCATGACGTGTTTCAGCTACAAGATTGACTCATCCTTAAATGTATAAAAAATGTATAAAATTAAAAATGTATTAAATGTATAAATTTAAAAACTTAAATGTATAAAATTAACTCTATTATTATTACAAGAGTCCTTTACCTTACTATACAAAAGTATTAAGATTACACAGTAATAAAAAAATTAATAATTTACAAAATATTTTATATTTAAAAAATTTGATGTAATAAATATAAAACATCTCGTAAACTATTAATTTTTTGATAGGATAAAACATTAGTTGTGGATCACTCTTTAAAAAAAATTCATATTTTTATCTGGAATAATATCAAATATCCTTATTTATCCTTATATTTATAGATTAAACAAAGACATCTGGGGCACTATTCTGGCTATGTTCCAAAATTTACTACCAATGCTGAAAATCTATAATTTACATCACGTCCACTACAGATTCAGTACTGGCGGTAAATTTTGAAACACAGCTTCTGTAACTATCTTTACACGCCTACCGACAGTTGTCGGTATCGGTATTGCGCAGATATTTTATATGGTGAAAAAGCTGCGCAACGACACCGACAACTGTCGGTAGGCATGTAAAAGAGTTACAGAATAGCGCCTCTGTCGCAAACTAAGCGCACGGTGTAATCAATAAAATATAAAGCACTGTTCCTAATAAATTCAATTCAATTGACACTTAAAAGAGATAAAACAAATGTTAAAGAATCTTGTAATATGTAGAAACATATGTATCATTTAATGGAAAATATAGAAAAGTGATTAAATATAAAAAGTGATTCCGAACTAGTGCCTCATCTATATTTAGTGCTTTTATTCTATCTCTATTTAGTATCTCTTATATGTAGAATTAAAAGAATCATATATGAAAAAAAAATTATATAATATTTCATTTAAAAAGTGGAAGTGACATTCATATCTTTTAAACGCCACTACCTAGAACAAAAAGTAATATGACCAAAATAATATGTCCCCCTCGAAACCGTTTTACTTTTATTCACGTGCCGAAATCTTTTTCGATCTTAAAATAGTTTTTTTGTGTCATTAATTTAAAAAAATTAGTTTAAAATAAAACGAGACACTGTATGACACTGTTGTCGAAAAGTTTCCGGACATATAACTAAATTGTATAATATTCAGATCACCGTAACTCGGTAAAAAAATCAAAAAGCATTTTAAAGTTTGAAACTTATATTTTAACATACTTTTAATTGCTTTTCCAAAAAATTTTGTCTTTACATTTCTGCCAAAAACTTACGGGAGACTCTGTATGTATATATATATATATATATATATATACAGAGTTTCCCAGAGTTTAAGTTTTGGCCAATCGCTTTTGTGTAGATAAAGCGGACTAAGTCGAAAAGTCCTCTACTATTTTACAATTTTCACGATAATTAACAAGATATTAATTATTACAAATCGCTGAATATTGATTTTCAATAATTTTTTCAAATACTATCAACTTTACAGAAAACAGCGAGAGACAAAAATTTGTTTATTTTCTTCTTATAAAGTTCTGAGAATTTTTCAGAATTTTTTCACAAATTTTAATATCACATTTTCTCATGTTGACAAATACGAAAATGTACTACTAAAAAGTTAATAAAAAATTCTGAAAAAATTCTTAGAGTTGTATGAAAAGAAAATAAATGATTTTTGTCTCTTGCAGTTTTTCTGTAAAGTTGATAGCATTTGAGTAAAAAATTATTCAAGACCAATATTTAGCAATTTTTAGTAATTAATATCTTGTTAACTTAACTATTGCGAAAATTACAAAATGGTAGAAGACGCAGTTTAATCCGCTCTATCTGCACAATTGGCTAAAACGGGATACCGTGTGCGTGCGTGCGTGCGCGCGCGCGCGCGCGCGCGCGCGTGTGTGTGTGTGTGTGTGTGTGTGTGTATATAGAGTTAAGTTAATTTTTAACGTAATTCTTTCTTGTGAATGAATATATTTTTTCCCTCACTATATAACATATCATTGGATATCGCTCTCAATATCAATGATTGTTTCAGCAATCCTCTCCTCTTCCTCTGCAAAAACAGCTAACAAGTCTTAAATTAGAAGCTCGTTCAATATTTTTCCATATGATCAAGCGATCAATATTATCTTCTTAATACAATAAAAAATTACAACATGTGTTAAGTATATTATATTGCGCTCGAGCGATCTAATGAATGACTTTCTGTATTAATATTACACATTTTCCCTTTGGCTGAGCTCAACGTACGGCTGTATTTATATTAAAAATCATATGACATACGCGCATATGATACAAGAGTCAATGGAATAATTAAATAAAAAAAAGTACCGGAAGAATTATTGAAAGGATATATATACAAGGTGTCCAAAAAATGGTACGAAACTTTAAATATATGTAATATTCGTGAAAACAAAAGTTTTAATAACAAAAGTTTTAATAACGAGTACTATAAAAATCATTAATTTCTGAGTTATAAAGCAAAAAATAAATTTAATCTATAATAGTTGTGTCCTTATTTCAACACAAAATTCGGTAAATTTTCTCATTGAAAATCGAACATTGTTCAAAGATTTTATTGCAGATTTATTTCGTGTTTGTTAATAAAATATCAACAGTATTCAATTTTTTACGCAGTTGAGTCAGTTCGTCCAATGTATCAGCTGACGATAAGCGTGTGTTTAATAAATGCCAACCGACGATGTGTTTAATAAACACCAAACGCCGACGATTTCATTACTTTCAATCTTAGAAATTCGTGAAGGACAATGTATACGAGCAAGTAAATACATTTACATACGCGAAATAAACGGATTATTCATTATAATAGAAAATGGCTTATAAATTATTTTTGGAATATTACTTATTAAAACTTTTCAATTTGTTTTTATAAGTATAGTCCTAAAATTTGGTATCATCTTTTTTGAACACCCTGTATAATGTTTGCGCTGATCCTCATATTAAAAATATCTGCAAGATATTTTGTTTACTTTGCTAACAAATCCCATTTATATCGTTCCTCTTCTATAACAAAAGAAAAATGATGTATACAAAATAAATATATTACTACCCTAGACACAAAATATTCCTAGAATGTTATATAAATATTATTTAAAAAATTAAAATAAGTTATTCTAATATTTTGAGAATATTGTATAATATTTTTTAATGTTATGAAAGTACTCTATGTTACATGTTCACTTAAATATCCTATATTTCCTTTAACATCCCTGAAATATTAAAATATTTATTAATATTAATATTATTATTAATATTAATTATTTTTATGTTAGTACAGTTTGAATTCACAATCCAATAACGAAAATGTTATCAATCTATGCTGCGTCTTGTGCTTAAATAACGTTTCGATGTGATTTTATATACATATCTAAACTTACAACTGAACGCCAAAATTATTTTCAATCTTTAAACATGTATTTAAATCGGTGTAACAGTTTTACAAATTAAAGTAAATATTATGATACTTTTTAATGTTCATACAATATTATAGTAACATTAAATAATGTTACTTTTAATAATCATATAATATTATCAGGAGTATATGGACATATCCATCTATTAATATTTTGAAAATATTATTTAATATTATATAATTTCAGTAAAATATTCTTCAAATATTACGTTTAATATTCTGGAAATATGCCTAAAATATTATTTAATATTAAGTGATATTATGTGTTTATAGAGTATAGAAGAAAATGCGAAAAGAAAACTCGCATCCTCCATCAGAGATAAATTTGGAAAGAACTAAATTACTCATTAACCTTTCTTATGATCAAATAAAAGATACTGAATTTTTTTACATGGAAATAATTCATTCAAGATGCAACATTTCCAGTTTAGTATTGATAAAAATAGAAGAATTGCCTCAACTCACATACATTTGTTATACTTAATTTATACTCATAGGACTTACTAAGGTAAATGATTAATAAGATAATATAATAAGATAATGCTTGAAATTGTACATATTGATCTTATATTTTATTATGTTTATTATTCGATTAATCATGATTCAATTGACAATAATAATAATTACAATATTAATAATATATAATAAGAGTAATGATAAAAAATTAATTTTCTTCGGTTCAGTGACAGCTGCCTCAATGCCGTAAAGTTCCTAGCAATTCTACAGAGTTTATATTTAGTGCAAGTATTGCAGAGATTGTATTTGTGTGTCTGTATAGTACACACATGTTGTACAGTCAATTCTTTATAAATTCTCTAATCTTCTTTTTCTTTTATAATACTTTAAAATATTAATTAAAAAAAATTAAATCAAAATACATTAACTTGCCCCGAGTAATATGCCCAAGCCTTTTAAGAAATGATTCACTTATCTCGAATATTCAAAAGTAAATCGTAGCACATTTAAATCAATCTGATACGTATGATCGCTGATGACTTCATTCCTTTATCGTATATAGAAAGCGTGACAAATCGTTCTATTGTCAAAAATTACGTTTTCTCCATTTGTATGCTAGAATCTATGCTAGAACGAATTATAGCTTTATTTTGTGTTAAATGCATTGAAAAACTGTAGAGAAAAAATGAGTAAGATAATTTTTATAAGCAGTTCTCTTTCGAAATATCAAATTTTATCATAAGAAATATTATAAGCTATAACACGCTCCATTATACAGATATATGGAGACTCGTATGCTACGTAAATATCTACTACAATATAATATTTTCATGCATTATGCGATAGAAGTACCTGACATTCATGAATATTTATCTTCAATAGTAATGTCAGAGGAGCCACTTTTTTAGCATTCTACTTAATTTGTAATTTCTAATTATTATTAAAATAAACGTATCTTTAATAAAAAAAAAACGAACAGAGGTAATTTCAAAGTATTGTCCGAGAAAAAAGTAGAGTGCATGTAACTATAAAATTCTTAAAATCAATATATATATATATATATAATACAGGGTGTCCCAAAAATGACGATAAATATTTTAAAGACAGATTCTTTGTAACAAGACAAGAAAATCTAAGATGAAAATGTCGAGGCTGTGATAGTATTCATTCAAATGGGAAGAGTTTAAAAAATTACAAATAACAGAACCAGATTTTCGTGCGTTTAAGAGTGGCAAGATGATCAGTATAAAAGTTCTTCCTCGAACTTCACATATCTTTGACAATAATAAACAAAATTCAGCACCTTTACACTCATAGCATTAACATTTTTGTGCACGAAAATTAGAAGGTTTTTTCTTAAAATGACAAAGAATTTGTCTATAAAATATTTGTCTTGTTTTAGGACACAACTTTGTCCGTAGATATATTTTTGTGTACGAAATTATATTACGTAATATTTTAGAATTTTAGAATTTTAGAAAATATAAATGATAAATGATATGTGATTATACCGTTAAAAAATATTTACGCATTTAATATTTTTTCATTAAAAAGAAATGAAATTATTTCATACAATTGAACAACGTTTGTTTTGAAATGCATAAAATATTTTCAAATAATTTGTGAAGTAATCAAGTTAATTTAGTGGCGCCTCGACATACTCAAAAATAAAATGTGACGGAGTATTAGAAGTATCCGTTAATATTTCAGGCGGTGCCAACTCCATTGGATGAGTGTCCCTCCATGGATCGATATCATTTCCACCAATATCTAATCCGAGTCGTAAATTAGCTGGTGTATTGCCAATAACAAAGTGGTCTTCAGTTAAAGGCAGAGCATCCTTTAATAAAAGCCTATGAGGAATATTAATGTAAAATTATTTCATGTATTAAAAAGAAAAAATAAATCAACAAAGAATCCATAATTAATTTAATTTTCTTACCAAATGTCTTCATCAGCCACAATATGAACCTTAGGAATGGGAAAACCATTAAATGGTGAAGCAACGGGCAGAGTGTAGGCTCCCATATTTTCAAAAATCATCCACTCGCCAAGTTCCATGTCATTCAACATAATATTCTCAACAATTTTGTCTAGTCCGTCACATGTTGGACCCCATACGCTTGAAGGAATCATCTTTCCACAGCCATTCTAAAGACCGATATATAGTTATATTGATTTAAAAAGAACAGAAAAATATTACATTGATATTTCTATATCTAAATAAAATACCTTACCTTCAAAGGAATAGGAGTTACATGCTGATGATCGTACAACAGACAATTGAATGATCCATAAACACCGTCGTTGATATAATACATATTGTGCGTAATTGCATTGGAATTTTCATCTCCGCGTATAGAACGTTTGCTATGAATACTCGTTGCCAATGTAAATGCAGATGCAACGTAAAAGCGGCCTGGTTCAGCAATCACGTGAACAGCATCAGCTAAAAAGTTTTTTTTATTAAAATGCCTAAAATGTCTAAACTAAAGTATACTGGCATAACTAATGAAAAGAAAACAACTTACTGTTGAAGTATTCATCGAGAGCTTTGTTAATAATCTCGGCAATTTTATCGATGCTTGTACCTTTGTTACCTGGATAACCTCCACCAAGATCTAAGAGATACGGCTTAAAGCCGAGATCGGTAGCCATGTCGAATAGTATCTTACAATGATGAATAGCGCGATAAAATACCGGTGGATCTTGACATCCAGAACCAACGTGGAAACTGAAGCCTACTATGTTAAGGCCCAAGTTATATGCAAGATGTAAAAGATTAGGAGCCTCATGTATCGGATCACAACCAAATTTCATGCCAAGCGGACACTGGGCCATTTCCGCATCGCAACGAATTCGTAAAACAATCTGCACAGATAAGGAATTGCAATGATACAATCAAGATATAATCAAAATAAAATTATCACTGTATTCGAGAAAGATACGCAGTATGTACTGAAATTACGTAACATACAATTACCTTGGCCGTTGGGAAAAGTTTTTTAATTTTGTGCAGTTCACTTTCGTTATCTACTGTCATAGTGTCCACACCTACTGCAGCAGCATGACGAATATGTGAAGCCGGTTTGGCCGGATTGGCAAAAATAATTCTTGAAGACTCTACACCAAAGCTTAATACTTTGTTTATTTCATTCTGCAAAGTAAAAATGTATATTATATTTTTTTTATAAAATGTATCTATTAATGTGCATCTCTTTCCATAATGAAAGATATATTTAATATTTGATCTTACCTTAGATGCACAATCAAAATTGATACCAAGGGCCGCTAATACTTCAATTACAATCAAATTATCATTACATTTTACAGCTGGAAAAAAACAAATTTCTATAAGTAACCGTGCATCATAAATAAATTTCAATTATTAATAACTTACCATAGTAGGGTTCAACTCGTGGCAATTTTTCTTTCCAGATTTTATGCTTTTGTACAATATCTCCTATATCTAATACATAGAAAGCTTCTTCTTGTAAACCACTCATTGCAATGTTTTTGATAACGGTCATAACATTGGATTCACTGTCCAAGACATGAATACGTTCGTCTAGATTTGTTACCTTCATGTTGATTGAATTTGATTGAATTGATTAGTACTCTGTAGGTGCTAGGCAGCAAACTAAAAGTTATAAAATAAACATTATTACATTAGATATAAGCGTACGTTAGATATAAGCGTAAATATCAATTTTTCTATTGCAAACTTTAATGAATTTAGTAACAAAAACATACGAGGCAGCTGTCAATGCTAATTAGGTGAGTCGTGAGGAAGTGGATTAAGACAAAATCACTGTGGGGGTGCTAGCAAAGCCACGGGGGCTCTGCATTCAGGGTCAACTTCCAGTTGCCGCAGTTATTCAAACACCCACGAACAGACTGGTCGACCAGTCTATCGCAGATAGAACCCTGCAAAGAACAAAAAATAATTTCTATGTTAGCTGAATAATGTTACAAGATTTATCATATACAATAAAAGACGTTAATACTGTCACATTTCTACAAAAAAGGTGCTAAATGTAAACCAGTAAACCAGTAAATATAACAAAAAACTCTTTATTAATAAAGGAGAAAATAGCTGTTTAATACATATTCATATATTATGAACATATTAAATATTTTTTCATATATTGGCCAGAATTTTATCTTATCTGTTTATCTTAATTTTATCAAAGCCTGTTTTTTATCTGTTACATTAAAACAGATATGTGAATCATAAAAAAAAATATGCTATTAATTTTTTATTAATTTAATTAAGATATCAAACTTTTAATTTAATTTATATTTAATTTAATTCTTTTACATGTTTTTAATAAGTATATAAAAATCTATTTTTTCATTGTAACTGTATATATTGTGCATTTTATACCTAATAATTACATTAAACTTTAATTTAATGAAATAGAATCTGATCCTACCTGAAGAGAAGTAATTCTCGTTTTTTTATATACACAGCAGAAAAATTAATTATGTCACCGTTTAGAAGTTTTGAAAATGTTCCTAAATTTTAAAGACTCCTCTATTGTGTCTCATATATATGTGTACAAAACGAAAGTAAAATAAAAGCGTTCCGCGAACTATTTGGAACGTAACGTTATATTATACGTATATTACATAGACGTGAAAACTTCGTTTAATGAGATCCGAACAGACCGAAAATCAAAATGATACTGAGACTCGAGCTATTATTTGGGCCATTATTTATATAAAGAAGATAAGTAGTATCAGTTCGTCTTTGCGTGTTGTACCAAGTCTACTTATACAAAATTATCTGACAACCAAGATGGTTCATCAGGAAGCCGAATTAGACTGGAAGGATAATATAAATGTTACTCAAGAGTCAAACTCCAGTTGAGGGAAATACCGTCATATTAATCTATGTAACATGATTGATTATCGATTCGAACTACTATATCAATGATTGACACATTACATATAAAAAAATATGTATCTTTAATACTGTTAAAAATAACTTATCGAAAATTCATCAAAAGGAAATAAATATTA
This sequence comes from Atta cephalotes, assembly GCF_000143395.1. Classification (NCBI taxonomy): domain Eukaryota; kingdom Metazoa; phylum Arthropoda; class Insecta; order Hymenoptera; family Formicidae; genus Atta; species Atta cephalotes. The sequence goes on from NW_012130076.1 coordinate 4,978,776, forward strand.
TTATGAAATAATATACGATACAAAAACTTATATATACATTTCTCAGATAAATATCTTAGGATATTACATAATTCTAGAATAAAGTGTGCAGAAGTGCCTTTTATTGAATTTTAATATGAATACAAAGTAAACATCCACAATAAATATTAAATTGAGGTTGTCTTTTGAAATGTTGTTTTGTATATGCTAGAAACTTTTTCATACATGTCCTTGTAAAATAAAGAGGAACAACTTAAATTTTTGCTTTCTAATATTGAAAAACATGTGATAATATTCAATTATATATAAAAGTTGTATAGTTGAGATAGAACAATTTCTTGTTTCATCAAGCAAACTTATACAAAGGAGAGTTCTTACATAATAATAACAACGGCTTCCGCCAGTTTGAAGAGGAAATACTGGCCTGAATAAGATAGTATAAGTCTTAAGATATGAGTCAACGACTACTGGCCATTCTACAGACATTGATGTTAAAACACGTGGTGCCAAACAAATGAGAGAATTTGAAAAACATGTCTTATCATCGTTATAGATTAAAAGTTTTCAAATAAGTTATAAGGATAACATATTTTAATAACAATAATATACGATTTATATGCTTTAATAATAATTAGTTTACAAAAATATACGTAAAAATTATAAGATGTTAGATTAATAAAATTAATCTCTCTTCTATTCGAGATTTATTTTTTACTTTACTCATTGAATGAAAAAAAGTATGTCTAAGAAATATTTCTAAATATTTTTAAATTTATATATATATATATATATATATATATATATATAATATATTATTTAATTTTAAAATTAACAACTTATTTTATTTTATTTAGTTCTTATTTAGTTAGTTAGTTAACGTTAAAAAACTTAAAAAAATTT
>NW_012130076.1:4979698-4988583 GCF_000143395.1 Atta cephalotes
CTATTTATTTTTAAAAATTCAACATTTTATTTTATTATTGCTATTTTGAAGTTTGTGTAAACTAAAAAAAATTTAATACTTCGAAACATTATTGTTTACAAAATTGCTTACATAAATACATATATTCCAAAATTACATATAAATTCAAAAAGAATCACAAAATGTAAATGATTATAGGATTGTTTATATTTTCATAAAAACATTAAATTCTCCTAAATTTTTTTTCACAAAAACAGCGTATTTTCAAGAAAAATTAAAATAAAAATAAAATAAAAGTATCCTCACAAAAATATACATCTAACATTAGTTAAAAAATACTTTTTAAATTATAAATACAAATTTCATTCTAAAATCTCAATTTAAAATAAACTTTGAATAAGCTTTAGTAAAATAATGAGCGATCGCTTGCGTTGTTAAAGAACGGTTTCTTTACGATACAGCTTATCATTGCATTCCCCTCTTCAATCACTGGATTCGAATTCAATTGAATATATCTAAGCTGTGATAAGCAAAATTATAAATACAAATATAAAAACCTTAAACAACGCACTGTAAAAAAAGTGTTAAAATGAAGTTATCCTCGATATTGCAAGAAATCTCATCCTCTTATTTAATTGAAGAAGCAAGACAGTATTAGTCAAGCATTTCTTGTAAACTTTGACATACCTGTGATCTCTATATGTATATTTGTTTCTGTGTTCATCAATATTTTTCTTAAATAACATTTAACAAATGTATTAAGTTTTCACATATATTTCTTATTTCAATCAATGATTTAAGAGATTACTAAATTCTTGCATTTGTTATATTATAGAATTCTGTAATAGAAATATCCAGACTTTTGAATGATTATATGTAAATAACATATGATATTTTTATTACATATAAATTTTAAATAGATTTTAAACATAAAGCATGTTTTTTTTAAAAATGTTTTAAATATAACAAATTCTAAAGCAATCTGTTCAAAAATAATCATTCAAAAATAATAGTTTAGTTTTCCATTAAAAAAAATAATAGTTTTAGTTTTTTATGAAAGTATAAAGTACAACACTTATAAAACTTTTATCTCAATATGTTTCAACAAGTAATCATAACATTCAATTTTACTTTAATGATACTTCAGGAAATATAATATATACAAACATTGATAATATTATATATTATGTATAAACACATATATCACTTGATAATACATCAATATATGTATTATCAAGTGATATATGTAGATGAAAGAGTACAGAAACAATAAGAGCAGCATTCTTCCCTCCAAAGTGAGACATAATTAAAGTGATTACGAGAACAACCAGGGAAGTGTCAATTAACTTCGCAAAACATCAGTTAATCAGTAAACTTTGAACTGAACGATCCAAGTAAACAGAAATCGACCGATTTCAACAGGGCTCGACCTGCGTATCATTACGCAATTATCGTAAGGGTCCCTTCCCGATAAGAGGAAAGCGCGAAGAAAGCGAGACAAGAAATCTATGCGTCATCGTCCGCAAATAAAGATTTCCACGTGACCATCCATATGATGGTTATTCTTTCCCTTGCCCTCTTCGCTACCCCGATGATGATACAGCAAAGATTCTGCAAGAGGCTGCTCCAGGCTGCTTCAACGGATACATACCTTATCGGACGATCGCCACCCTGCGGGTCGGCACACGGTTATTGACGGAATGATGGAAGTTTTCGGTGACCGGATCGCAAAAATCAGTCAGATCGATCGTCGGGTGTGGACCGGCGAGTCGCCGTTGTCCAACGTCGTCGTTGTCGTAATCGTCGTCGCTGCCACCCGGTCGTCGAGCTTTCGAGCAAAATGTAGTTCGTATAACGTATCTATAACGAACATCCGTTTCGCTCGTGACGACGTAAAAGGTCTTTACGCGTCACGTGTGAGCATCGCAACCGTCGTCTACCTTGAATCCCAAGCGATTATTTATATAGTTACTGCAAGTTTGCTTCAAGATTGAGGAGGAAAGCCTGGAATGCGACACCCACACGAAAAACTATACCACGCCGTCCACGCCACCAATCACCCACAACTCTGCCCAGCTCTGCCCTGAGCTGTTCACAGCTCACAGCTACATCCACTCCTCCACTCCAGTCTCCAATCCACCCGAATCCTGAATCCACCGCTCACGGCGCTTACACTCTCTAGAAAAAAATGGGCGTGTTGAAGTCGGCAAAGTGGTTACCTGCTCGTCAAGCAAATGAATATAATTGGTTGTTCCTTAAAATAAACCCAACCAATCACATTTAATCGCTCGGTGAACAGGCTAGCCATTTTGTTTTGTTTGAACGCATCCAATGTCATAGCGTTTCCGGCCCGATCGAATTTGCACTAACCTAGATTGAAGTAATGATTCGTACTCTTCTATTGGTAGAGCGTCAATCAATAGCAAAGTATTTTCTAAGTTGGCAAACCCCGTCGAAAACGCTATCAGCCTAGTGGCCTAGTTTCTACCGAGAATTTAATCTGAATCAAAATGTAAAAACCAACCAATTACAGTCGAATATTCCCCTGTGTTGTCTGTAACAGGACAGGACAGTCGTTTGACTGTAACAGGGGAACTCTCGATTGTAATTGATTGGTTCTTATATTCTGATCCAGATTAAACCCTCGGTGGAAATTAGGCCAGTGTTGAGCAGAGAGAAATGGCTGCGTTTAGTGAACTCAATAGTTAAGCTGCTATTGATATATTCTTTCAGATCTAAAATATTGATTGGATTTTCTAAAAGAAAAATATCAATAATACGGCGGAAATTATCGTACTAATCAATAATTCTAAGTTCTTAAGTCGGCTTCACCGTGCAAAACTTCTAAAAATAATGTAATATTACTTCCGCCGCACGGCAAAAGTTGGATTGAATTCAACTTTTGTCACGTGATGAAATTGAGGTGATTTCCATTTGATAACAAAAGTCGACACAAGCGTTGCTCTATCCTTCTTGACAGAGATAATAAAGATAGAACGACATTTGTGTCGATTTGTGTCAATTTGTCATCAAATAGAAAGCACCCTATATATCTATTGCCTATTGCACACTGGACGCGATAATGCTTGCCGAGCGGCAAATTGAGATGCGGTAACCAATGAACATTAAGCCGGTTCTACATTAGTTGCAAGCTGATCGCAAATTTGTTGCGACAGCCAATTTGCATTTTTTGAAATCAATGCTTCATATTGACTGTCGTAACAAATTTGCGATCAGCTTGCAACTAATGTAGAACCGGTTTTAGGAGCTGTAAGCTTATTGACTATCGCATCATATTTTGCCGCGCGGCAAACGTTTTCGCGTCCAGTGTGCAAAAGTCATATTACTTCCGAGCAAGCGAGACGTTGATTGGTTATCGCACCAACTTTCGCCGCGTGGCAACTTTTGTCGCGTTCTGGGCTGCATTTAGATTCCCACCTGAGATGTTATATCATCCTTAAGGCTATTTTCTGTCTGTTTTCAGGCTGAATTTGTGTGAGTGTACACTATTAGAATTTAAAGTGAGATAGATATATGTTTGATATCTGTTGAAAGCGAGAAAGAGAATTCTAAAGCAGTTTAGTGCAGAAACAAAAAATAAACCTCTAGTTGTTTACTGAACATTAAACAAGATACCATGATACTTTGAGGAGCACCTGGGTAGGAATCCAAACACAACACTCTGTGTGCAGGGACGTGATTCCGTAATTGTTTTTGCACGCCGACAGTTGCGGTATCGTTTCACAGATATTTTATATGGTGAAAAAGCTGTGCAATGATACCGTCAACTGTCGGTAGACGTAAAACAGTTACTATAAAATAGTTACAGAATATAGATCCAGGAGCTATTACACCATGATCCGAGTTTACTGTAGGGATTAAAAAATTCTGTTGGGAAATGTAGGGATTTTTATTATTTTGATAGGGAGCTAATTTTTTGATCTCTGGTAACACTGATTGGTGTTTCTAACCTTTAAAATGCGTCAAGATGAGTCTTACATAACCTCAGCATGAATTGTAGGATCCAAAATAGTAAGTTATTAATACAATTGTAACATAGTGACCTGTGATCGAACTGAAAGATGTTATTATCTGATTGTAAAATAGTGCCATATGCAATCTGACGACGATTACTTTCTTCTAAGAATGAAATTTTTTTCATTGACATGTATCCTTTCAGAAAAATTTTATGTGCAGCAGACTGCAAGTAGCGGCCGCAAGTTTCAAATTAATCTCTAATAACAGGAAAAATAATAAATATTTTAAAAAGAAAAGAATTGTATTTGTAGAATGACATTTATGTCGATACTGATAAACTGTATGTTTTACATCTGATCTTTAATATGCATATAGGCTTAATATGCAATCTTCATTTAAATTTAATATGTTGCATTCCACAAAGTCACAATTAGCGCGACTTTATTCGACGAAACAACACACTAGGTCGAAGAATCATTATGACACATTAAATATCACGCCACGTGCCACTCAAAATGAAATAAAATCGGCATATTACAAGCTAACTCTGCAATATCATCCTGACAAGAATAAAAGCGAATATGCCAAACAAAAGTTTCAGGATATCTCGGAGGCTTATGAAGTGCTCAGCAATCATGACCAGCGTAAAATTTATGATCGAAATACAATGGTATATCGACAATCAGTATCGACTACCACTCAGGAGCCCATTTCCAATTATAAGGACAAAGTTTATTCAGGATCGTCAAAAATTTATAATTTTGACGCGTGGACGCATGCACATTATGGAAAGCAAATGCACGCAGCACGCATCAGGAAACAGGCATATGAGAATACCAAAATAATGGAAGAAATAAATATTCGTTCAAGGAAGGTTCCTCCATACATAGAATTTGCCTTGTTTTTATTGACTCTAACATTGATTGCTGTAAGTTTTCGAGAAAAATTCGATGTTCCAATATCTCAAAAACGTAACACAGAAAGTAAAGATAAATGAAATTAGTATGTTTATTTATTTATTTAATTAATGTAAATTTTTTATAATGAATGTACAAAGTTTATTTTTATGCCCACTTATTGTTATTAAAATAAGGACAACATTAAATAGATCATGATGAAGAATGACAAGATATTATAGTTAAGAAATGTGCTATGTACTGTAATAGAAATTGTTATTAATAGCATGCAATTAATGCATTCAAATATGCATATTCAAACAGAAACTTTTAGAGATTTCACAAATGGAGCATAGACAATATTTTAGAAATATTAGCATGCTAAAACATTGTCTATTATCAATAGCTAAATAACGAAGGATTTAGATAAATATAATAATCAGCTCTTTTACAATATGTCAATATAAAAGTAATGAAAAATTAATATGCAAATGACATAATGTGCAAAGAGCATCGGATATCTTGTGATCAAGGAAATGTAAGTGGAAAATCAATAAAAACAATAAAATCAATAAATACATGACATAATTTTTCACATTAATATGGTCTATAAACTGGTAATCCCGGCAATGGCATCGGCATAGCTACTGGTCCAGTTGGATATGGTATGGAGGATGCTAGTCCAGGGAAATTCGAAGCGATTGGAGGATAACCAGGAGTGCTGTTCGAATGTCCTTTCCTTATTATCTCTCGTAGTTTATCTACCTTTACTTTACGTAAGTGCATTAATTTTCTTCGAGACAAGAACTGGTCCAAGAACTCGTCTACTTCAATGTCACCGGCTAGAAATTTCTGCGCTATCCCCTATACATTAAAAGGATCAAAAAAAAGTTGGATAATTTTACTGAGCAAGCGAGTGAAAATTTTTTACCTCCGATTCTTCTTCAATCTCAGCAGCCGCTGCTTGCAGCAGGTCAAGTGCAGTATCAACTGTCATTGTACCAGACTTATCACTATAAATATATATATATATATATATATATATATACAACTTTAAGAACGAATCTTTCTTTTCTATTAAAATTATTAAATATATTACTGTTCAAAAGTTTGGAGCATCAATAATTTTGAAAAAAAATGTAATCAATTTTATTTATTAACATTGCAAAAAGTTTATATTGTTTCAATAAAATAAGTTTGTAAAGAATAGTATTTTTTCTCTAAAAATTGTAGTGTTCCAAACTTTAGTAGTGTACATACAAAGGATAACTTACGCATTTCGTCTATTTTATCCCTGACACTGGAGCACAATTGGTTAGCTTGTTCGCTTAATTCCTTTAAAACTTGTTTACCTTCTTCTAGTTCAGGTTGCTTGGACAAGTTAAATTCAGCTAAAGATCTGTTGCTAGCCATTAACATCTCCTTTTCAGTCTCAAGATCCTTGAACTAATATTTTTTTTAATGAGTCTTTATTCTTGAGGTATTCTATAGATTTAATTATAACGAAAGCAGAAGAATTTTACTTTCAAAGAAAAAGGTACATGTTTAGAAATCCAATGTGAACTTCAAACATTATTATATAATATTACATTCCTTTCGGCTGTATTTGGTACTTAATTAGAATTAGTATTCTTTACATTGCCTACCTGTTTTATATCTTTCACGATATCTTCGAATTTCCCATCATTATTCAATAATTCCTTTAGCTCATCATTATCAAGATGAGACAATAAACCCAATGCTGCAGGTATATCTGGTTCCTGATTCGATTTATACATTTCTTAAATACTAATTTGCACCAGATAGCGATCGTGGTTTCGGATTATCTTTATTTTTTTTAAGTCTAAAGACAAAAATTCTTATAAATACGCATTTACGATAATGTGATGACAGTTCTGTTCGAAATGCTCTGACTGTTCCGAGCTCTCTCTCTCTCTCTCTCTCTCTCTCTCTGAAGTTGTTAAAATTGTTGAAAATTGAGATGGCAGTCAATTTACAATGCTATCTCGTGACTCGAAATCCAAACTAATGTTGATAACTAATGCTAATAAAATTTTATCCAAGGAAGATAAAGCTGCATTTTTATAAAACATTAACGGCTGATAACTTATGTGTCTGTATTATCAATAAGTCGTGGAGAAATTTTGATTATTTTTATTTTATGCCGGACGGTGCTGCCGCCATCTGGCGGGCGACTATTCGCGATTATTCGGACTATTCGACAGTGTGACAGTGACCGGTGAATTGTGGCAAGGTGAATTGTGCTGAGCTTTTCAAACGCGAGAAGCCAATCGATTCCGATAGATCTTGGTGCAAGAACGGCTGTCTTGCTGGACACTCCAGGATTATTTTTTTCAATCTCGAACGACGCTGATTACGTTGAAGCAGGGAACGTGATATGGAATCCGCGATCGGGAATCTCGAGGAAAGCGTGAGCATTTTCGCATTTTAATCTAATGAATATAAATTGTTAGCATTGGACATTCACGAAACGTCAAACATTGCTTGCGTTGTCAAACTTACTTTGTTTTCTCGTGTCACAGGTGCAGAAAGCCGATGGGAAGCTGGACATGATCGCGTGGCAGATAGACGAATTCGAGAAGGCCTTTGAGGAGCCAGAAGATGAGGTAGGAATTCGCTTTTCCGTTTTAATCAGTAGCGATTATCAGATCACATTGAGCCTATTCTTTTTAGCTGTACTTTGCTCAATTTGTTCAATACGAAATAAGTATACAGGCTATCATACTCCAGGAGATTAATTATTAATTTTTCAAGTCTTAGGCCCGGCGTTTATCTGGCGTTTTTTCATTATGCAACTAAAAGTAATCATGGCTAAAACTATCTTTGATCCCTGAAGACGAAAATTGTCTTAACTGTGGTAGCTTTGGATTGGATAATGAAAAAATGTCCCTGGTTAATTTATAGTTAAACTTAACCTTATGTTTCTTCCAATGGATTCCATATCATCATAGATGAAGCCTATTGGATAAAATGTCAAATTAAATCTAACACAAGTTAATGAAAAACCGTGCCTTAATAGATTGAAATCCAAAAATTATTTATTGGCTATTTTCTCTGCTGAACGCAGCCATTGTTATCGAAAGTTTGAATGGTCAAAGCAATATTGACATTTGATCTGGAATAATTTTTATATTTCAAGTTTATGAAATATAGATAGATAAAAATAGATAAAAATAGAGAGAAAATAATGTAAAAAGTACAACTGAAAGGATGAACATTATGTCATCTGTACAGTCCTCTGTGACAGTTTACTGAATAAATTAACAATGTTATATTCCGTTCGTTGGATAATTCCTGCTTGAAGCCAGGATGATCCATATCATTTAGCATTAAATACGTCCTGTGTAATATCACGTTCGTGAATTATTCGTATGCACTTTACTGTCTGTCATGTTTTCGGATCCTTAATCATCAAACCGCTTTTCATTTTGTGCTTCCCAGATATCTGTGCTTCGCCTATTACACTCTGTCCATCAGGTTACGAAAGATTATCAAAATCTTCGTCAAGAAATTTTGGAGGTTCAGCAGTTACAAAAACAGCTTTCTGATTCACTTAGAGCTCAGCTTACGCAGGTGCACGGACACTTTAATTTATTGCGCAATAAGATTGTAGGACACAAATCACCGCAGTTAAAATAAGAGTGAAATTTATTATAAGTTTCCAATATATTTTTCTTTTTACTTATTAACAAGAGAGTGCACATATTTTTTACGAGATATGAATTGAAGTTTAAGTATCACACAGTATCCAGTGAGAATTATGTTCACTTTTTGTTATATTCTTAATACTTATCGTATAGCAAATTGCAGAAAACGGTGCGGCCCACAATTCGGAAACAAAAATTTGAGAACACTCGGATAAAAATGTTATATATATATATATATATATATATGACATATTTATATATAATTGTATATAAATATGTCTATTTTTATATAATATATATATTTATATAAGTTATATAATTATATATATGAACTATTTTTCCCGGTCAGTTATTTAGAGAAAAG
>NW_012130076.1:4990490-5000440 GCF_000143395.1 Atta cephalotes
GTAACGTACGTAACGTTACTACTACCGTATACTACTTAATTTACTTAATAACTAACTAAATACTATATATATATACTCTACTCTCTATATATATATATATATATATATATATATATATATATATATATATATATATATATATATATATATATATATATCCTCATATAACACACAATTTTCAATACATATACGCACATTCAATTTTATCCTTCGATATGTATGATTTTGTTAAAATATTAGATCGCTTGTTATTTGTTAATATATAATGTAGAATAGTTTTAAGAGAAAAATGGTCTGGAACACATTGAAAATGTGTTAAAATTTCGGTCAATTAATAAACATTCGTTTCATCGGAAACGGATTATTCTCGATTTGTTTCTCTTTTTAGAATCTACATATCACATGATTAAAATCTTTTTGAATGTATTTGAATGCACTTTTTAACGGAACATTCCTAAGATTCGTGAATGCCTTTATCAAAACAAGTAATTAATCTCGTACTTGTACAAGGGGCAATGTGTATATCGCATGATTTCTTACAACTTATATAAGTTAAACCAGAGAAACTAATTTTTATTAAGCTTTAAAATGCTCGCAATATCATTATATTAGATTCAGAATTGAATTTTATTATCTCATTTTAGAAACACATCGACTATTAAAGATCATTTTCTCTCAAATTTAAAAATTATTTTTTATAATCATTTTGTGAAAAATAATGATTTTCTTGTGACATGAACTTATAGTGTTAATCGAAAAATAACGATATATACTATGTTTTTAATATGTTTAAATACTTATTGTATTTTTACTTATTTTACACGTTGCGTCCTAAAATAAATATCTTGTACACATTCACTAATAAGTAATGCATACAACCATTATATTTGCTGCATGTTGCACGCATAGGTACAATTAATTTTACTTGATAGTATATTATTCAATTTATTCGGTGAAATCACAATTGCATTTATGTAATGGATGTAATTCTACAGTTATAGTTCCAGTACTGTTAAGAATGTGAGAGTTAAGAATATCAAAACTTTAATATATTTATTTACAATATTTTGAAATTTGGATAGAAATTCTCTTGAATAGAAGACAAATATTATATTCTCGAGATATGTATTGACGTGTAAAAAATATATATATTTTGCAATAAGAATTATAAAGATGCATATTTATATTTATAATTATATATTTTAACTTATATAATTATAAAATGTTTATTTAAACAAATTTTATTTAACTAAATTTTGTTTAACTGAAGTTTGTTATGTACTGGAATTGACTGTACGACTGCAATATCAAAAATTTATCGATTATTTACTAATATGTTATATACAATTGCTCAAAATTTCGATGTATATTACCATCTACGATTCATGAGACGAACTGTATCTTTTTAGATATTTATTATATTATTACGTAATAAATTGTTATCTCTAGCAATCCTCTGAGAATCCATTATTGTATCTGTATTATTACAACACTAATTATTATAATATATTCAAATGAGATAAGCGATACATAATTTTACGAAATTAAATGCATTTCTCTGAAAGAAACATTACAAATTTCTATTTGACGAAGGAAATTAGATATTGCAGGTTGAAATGTCAAGTACAAGATCAGATGAATTAAACAGAAGCCTAATCATTTACTCATTTTCCCGCACTAACGCTTACGATATAGAACTTTTCAAAAAACTTGGACTATTTGAACATTACCTTAGGAAGAAGAAGAAAATAGGGAAAGATATTTAAAAGAAAAAAAATCATCAGTAGCCTTTCACCGTGAAAAGCAAAAGCGCCTCGCTTCGTTCATACGGTTCATCAACTTGAATGCGTGCATTCATATTTTAGACATACATACATACTTGCTCTAGAGAATACGCGAGAGATGTTGCGAGCTGGACTTGACCTCATAAGTGGACCTGAGCACGGACCGGTTATTCTGCGCATGGATCACGGAAAGGCTTCTTAAATAGGAATGAAGATTGTAGATCCTCGCCTACGGCGGAATCTCTCTTTGCGTTAGAATCGATGGTGTTCACAATGCGCATTCAATGCGCACTCTTCCTGCAACGTTAGGACTGATTGATGAATATTAATACCTGTGCATCGCAAACTTGACCAAATCTAACCACGCAGGAATACCGTCTTCCTCTAATGAATTGTCATTATAATTAACCAGGGTATGTTCTGTGCAGTGTCCCGGAATTACCGGATGTCTTTTTAATTACAGCTTTGGCTAATTTACCTTTGGCTAATTTAGAATCTGTTTTTCCTCAATCAAAGTGTCGAAGGAGGTTGTCATTAGCAGCTACTTTCTAGCTCTTAATATTATAAATTCATGATAAAATTTTAAATTAAAATCCTGATGATCTACTATTACATTGCTTTTTGAGGAAAGATCGACTTTATATTAGGACTTTATACTTCGGAGAATTAAAATTGCAATTTGCGGGCACTCCCTATATCAACATGTGAAGAATTACAAAATACATATCTAAGATTTTCCAAAATGATTTAGTTTTCCAATTGGAAATTGATTGAACGGCGAAGAAAAAAGTTTATCGCATTGGTTCCTGTGTCAAATGTACATATTCAAAGAGCGTATCATTGATGAATCGTGCGAATCTGCGTGCTCAATTAGAAATTTATAGAAATCACTACAGAAACAATCTCGCCGAGAAGTCCCCGTGCGATTTATTTCCTTTCCAGGATATTTACACTTTGGCTAGTCGTTACAGCGAACGGTTCTTTCCGCTCAATTTCCGTTGTTCTCGTGAGAAAGTATTCTTATTCCGGTTGTGATACAGATGAATCCGCGCGGGACGATTCGCATGTAATGATGCGCTATGTAGCGAGGAAACACAATCGCGGATTGCAATATTTATCCCGTATCGCTTGACAGAGTTCTACTGGTGATATAATACAGGATTTGCATTTTTTTCCAAAGTATAATAATTCATAAATATAAAAACTCTATATAACATATTTTATAAATAACATAGATAAATATTAGAGTTATAAGTGATATATAATATAACTCACAAAAGAATTTGAAAAATTAAAAATTATTGTCTACAACAAATCTGTTCTTTCTTCCCCAAGAACTATTTTAGCTAGTAACGTTGGATGGACCACCACATAGTGATGAAATTTCTGAGAGCTACAAAAGCCGGAAGCGGATGTTCGAGGAGCGTATCGAGCAAGTTGTTGACCGGAAACTGAAAGAGAGAACCCTGCGAAAGGAGCGAGAGTCGCCTTTGCCAATTTGTACCTTCCTCATGGCCAGCCTTGCCGCTTTGCTGACTTCGTCGCATAGTGCAAACTGCGGAAATATATTTTCCGTCCCGTTTTAACGAAACGTCTCGCGAAAGTACAATTCAAGACATGAGTATACGGGCGCGTTTGCGTGCTCAAATGCTTTCATTACGGCGATGTGACAGGAAGAAAAGTTCGTGAAAGGCACTGATCTTTCGTTGAGAAATGGAAAGAGCCTCTTCATCATTATTCTTATCTGCTTAATGGCCTACACGCGTAAGATGCGTGTCAACTGATATTAATTGTAGTCTGCAAAATCCTGATCTAACATCTCGGCTAGAAAATGTACATCAATAAAAATATCATCTCTTGTCGTTTCTTCAAAGATTTAATCGAAAGCTAATATTTCAATAATTCATCAAAATCAGATCTGTCTTCTAAAATATATTTCAATAATATATTTCAAATTTGTCGCACGAAAAGAATATATTCATTGTTCATTCCTTTTTTGCCTTAACATTATCCTATAATTCCATGGTTCCTTGCAGAGGAAGGAAGCTATCGATCATCGAACCCGATTTTCACTTGAACGTTCCATCGAGCATGTCGGGACATGCCAGAGAATTTCCTTGGTATTTGGATTTCAGAAAGCAGCACTATTAATTATGGTTTGTTAATTAGTAAGTTGTTGCTGATATCTCAATGAAATTCATTATTAAGATACATTAATAATGAATAATTTTATGTATAATTTCTAAATATATATATTTTATATGTATATACACAGCACGATAAGATCTTCAAATATAATTTTTAAAATTTTTAAGTACGACTGTATGTGTAAATACATCAAATACGATAAAGAAAGCCATGATCGGTCAAAGTTAGATGTTTCAAATAATACATTATATATTCTTTATTAAATCAATTTATTCCAGATATGATTGTGCACTGATAACTTTCGGACTTTCGGACTTTCAACATAATCATTCTGAAACGCTAATAATCCCTCCTAAATTAGATTAGAAAGAAAGAAAGAAAATAAGTAAGAAACTTATTGTGAAAAATATTACCTCAACCAGGATATGAACCTGGGACCTCTCAACTTTCCGGGAAGAGTATCTTGGCCAACTCGACCACTGAGGCTTCGGAAATATTCTTCGCGAAAAATAATTCTGGCTGAGGTAATATTTTTGAAATAAATTGATTTAATAAAGAATAATATAATGTATTATTTAAAACACTTTGACCGATCATGGCTTTGTTTATCATATTTGATAATCTCTAAATATGTGAGCAAAATATCTCTAAAATAAGAAAGTAAAAAATAAAATTAAAATAAATAGATATAAATTAATTAATTTATAATCTCATGATAATCTATAATACAAACTACTAATATATATATATATATATATATATATATATATATCTGTAAAAAGATTCTTGATACAAATATCTAACAAGAAATCCATACTGTTGAAGTTGCGACGTCAACAGCTTCTCAAATTCATGAATCTCAATGATAGTGTTAAAAAATCAAATTGCTCGGGACCATCTGTATCATCCTCGCTTCGTGTCAAAGCGTGTCGCGAATGTGGATGATCGCCTCGTTCTAATAACCTACTCCCACATCGCCGATCGGCCAGAATGCTCAGTTGGTTGATTCCCCGAGTCGAAGTCGGGTTCAGTCGTCTGGCGACCGGTTCCGAGGTCTGGGCCCTGTTCACTGCACGGGTCTGACTCACTGTTGCGACCGATGCGAGAATAGTGCCACGGGAAAGCAGGGCCTTCGCTTCTTTCACACGAACAGGTAAGTACGAGAACAGTCAATTTTCAATCTGAAATTATTAATAAATTTAAAAAATGATTAAATAAGGATCTAAACCTTTTTGCTCTCAAGGGTTCTTTGAGTGACAAGAAGTTATTCACTAATTCACGAAATTAAAATATGTCTTTCATATCTCGTTATACAGTTATTTTGTTTCGAGTCTTTTATTTTCATTCATTAATTGTTCGAAAATTATCAGCACTTTTCTTCTGGAAATATTAAAGCCGAAGAATCCGTGAATTTCGAATTTTCAAATCGATACATATTGGTGAAGGATACATTAAATCATTTACAAAGATGCTATAGAATTTCTTTTACTCTTTTTTTATCCATATTGTTTTATGTACACACATTATTATTTACTTTCATTATCCCACAATGCTAGAGTTAGAAATGATAACAAGTGTCTAGTTCTCTTATATGAGAATACACAAGGAAAACAATTTTATGACAAAGACTAGTTTCTAGATTTAAAGATACATTTGAAATTAAAAAAAATTAAGTTTTATGTCACCTACTTTTATCTTGACTTTATTTTATAATTGAATATTTCCAAAAAAAGCAGACTAATTGTTATTTATATCTAAGAAAAAAATTTTCACGTCAAGGATGTTTTGATGGAAGACCGCATTTAATATTTAATATTTAATATTACATTTTCAGATATACTTTTACATTTTTGCCTTAAAGCATTTGCAAATATTTCCGTGATGGAGTAGCATAGAGTTGAATTAACATACATAAATGATTAAAATCGAACTATTTAAATCTGAGACGAGAATTCTAATGCTAGAATGTCGCGTGGAGGGAGGAGGGGGTCAGAATTAATTTATCTTCTTTTTTAATCTTATCATATAAACAATATCATAAAAACAATATGTATTCATATTGTTTTTAATCTTGATCGAATATATATATATATTTCTATAGATTCTTACTTTGACGAATATGTATCTCGCGTTATCTGGGATACTATACGCGTGGATTGTCGGTGTAATAACCGGTTCAGTAGCTCCTTCGCCATTGTGTCTCTTTTTCTCTTTCGCGTAGTTTTCGAATGTGGCATTTAAATCGCCGATTTTACGCACCTTCGTGATTCCTTCGGGCTTTAGTCGCGTTGAGACAGCGATATCGATTGAGTACCAAAGTTCACGCTTATGTCCAACATAAAATATACTCCACAGAGTATTCCGAATGAATGTGAAAATTTGACCTTGTTTGCTGCTCGTTGAATGTTTGTTCTTGTGTCTCTAACGTACGTTGCGTTGATTGTTGCTGATCATTGTAATTCGCATGTGCGTTTCTCCGTTACTTTTTGAGTAACGTTCGGTAATAGTGAGAGAGGTCATCAAACCTTCGCTTGGTCATTTCCATACGTGATTGTTCACTCGTGAATACATTAAATTGTTGTGATCCTCACTCTTTTAAATAATAATGTTACAGATAACAGTAAAATAATTTTGTTTTGCCTCTAACAACGTTTGAAATAATAATAGTGAATTAATTTTGCTTTGTTTGAAACAATAATAGATTAATCATTAATGTAATCGATTGTATGTATATACAAAACGCACATAGTATATGAATAAAATAATAGCAATAAAAAAGATTGAACCTCTGCTATGGTTATTGTTAAATACACGAACACGAAGCAGATTGATATGTATATAATAATGAAAGTAAATTATCAAATGAAACGGCATTCTCTCCCATTCGGATAAAACGATTAGCATAGCTTCGAACTGCGTTAACGTAGCGTGAATCATTGATGTGAATACGTAACGATCCACAGCATGGAAGAAAAATTTCGAATTCAAATGCGCGTTCAAGTACACATACAAATTGCATCACAATTGCATTGCATTTGCGTTCGTTCGATCGGCACTTATACCTTGATGACTCGATCTTTTACAGAGGCTGGCTCGTTTCGTGATCGACATGCGTTTCCTCGTTCTTGGTCTGACATTAATTGTAAGTCTGCTAGTCGTAAGAAGAGTTTCTGCCCATGGAAGACTGATAGAGCCACCTTCGAGGGCCTCCATGTGGAGGTACGGCTTCGATACACCTCACGATTATAACGATCACGAGTGCTATTGCGGCGGGTTTACCAGGCAGTGGCAACGAAATAAAGGAAAATGTGGCATTTGTGGCGATCCCTGGGATTCTCCAACGGTGAGTTCTGAAAAAGAAAACGCTGAATGTTAGACATCCAGTCAACACCAACTAAAAATATAAAATAATATCAATTAATGTTATAATTTCACGTTTAACAAAAAAATTTAATTGTTATGTAACACCATGTATTATATTATATTTGTATTGTTGAGAATACGAAATTATAACATTGATGTTATATTACTTTTAGTTAGTGTTGACTAGAGAAACATAAAACATAAAATTTTCTTATATAAATTTGATTTCAAATCTCTTTAGATCACTCTGCGATTATAATTTGACATACATCAATATGAATTTTTTTTATTGTCTAAAAACTAAGATTAGAATTGTAATCTGTTTAGTACACATAAATATATACAGTATCAAGAAGTCTCATGTCTCATCATTGTGTTTCAAGATGAGCTGTTTGTCGTGTTTGTCACACGACACGGCCTGCATTGGCCTTGCCGAATAATGGGAATCTGAGAGAGATTTAATTGTAATGACAATGGAAAATCTGCGAAGGTATAAGTTATTCGCGATGATAATTCGCGAATATATTACAGCTACGCTATATGTATGATTACTTCCCGACATCTCTCTTACAACACTGACTACACACCATTACGCGCGATTCTTCGCTCTGTTGACTGTGGAGGTACCATACAATACCGTTGTAATATCGACACATTTCTGAAAATTATGCAGTATGAATGTGGAAGGTCTGTGCGTGTCGACTGATTCTTTTACCTAAATGTTAATGAATAAAATACGTCGAAATTTAAATAGTAAAAAAAAATCATTTGGCAACTATTAAGCTTGAGACAAATGTCAAGTCGATGAAACAAATAACATGATTAATACGAAATAATTATTCGATCGACTCGATAATTGTTACAGTCATAATTCTCAACGGGAAAATTCTCTTTCATCAGACATTTTCGTTTGGAAGAAAAAGTTTTGCTGCTATATGTAGTAGCTATGCTAACAACATTTTTCGACGCTATTTGTTAAACGCTTATTCGTTTCTTCCTTTCTATATCTTCCTAATGAAAGTGAGTGAAATGTATTGTTTGCTGCAAAGCGTAGTTTATTATTCTGAATTAAATGACGTGCAATGATTCGAGACACGAGAGAAAGAAGTAAATACTTTCCTCGTTGATGTTTAATAACAGAACGGCTTCGCAACCGTGAATTATTGATCAATTATTGATACATTGTTTTCCTTAGAATCGTGTATTCAAGCAATGAAATCATAAAATGTATTTGAATAAGAAGCAAAATCTTTTAATTTTGCAATTCTAATTCATCCCAAATGTTTTTCATATCACATGAATTAATATTTTATACAGAATTTTGTCTCCAATTCTATCGTGTATTATAGACCGTCGAAAGTGAGCTTCATTCAAATTAGGATGATAAACAAAACTCAATTTATTCCGAATGATTTAATTGTTGTGAATTAAATCATCGGATTACAGCATAAAAATTATAAATCTAGAATTTTGCTTTTACTCTGATTGTGCATAGCGTTGACTACTCGAAAGAACTCGAAAGAAGAAAAGGACGGCGGTTACTATTATAATCTCTCATAGCTTTCGTGATCTCGTGTCTCGTATTCCTATTAATCGACCGCATTTTCGTTGCGAGACTTTTTATGCGGGATGCTTGGCCTTGATACGTATATCTGATATCGTATGGACGAAAGTAGCTCGAAACGGAAGTGAAATCCGTTTTCTTCTTTCTCTTTCTTTTATCAACATTCGCATTTATTTTCTTCCTCGCTTCACTTACATGCAAACGGAGTTCTGAAAGAAAAATATCCTATACTAATGTAATATTAGTATATAAAAGATTAATATACATATAACGTATTAATTATGATAAAGAAAATGTGCAGTAAATATTCTAACTTATTCCATTTTATTTTATTTTTTAGCCACGTGTTCATGAAACGGGCGGCAAGTATGGGAACGGCGTGATCGTTCGGCGTTATCGGACCGGATCGGTTATACCAGTCCGTGTAGAGTTGACGGCGAACCATCATGGCTACTTCGAGTTCCGCACCTGCGCCATGACCTATCGTGATCAGGAGGTCACCCAGGAATGTCTGGACCAACACCTGCTGCATGCTGAGAATGGATCCACCCGTTATTACCCTGGTCCCGGCAACAGGGTCTTCGAGGGTTATTACAAATTACCGGAGGATCTGACCTGCACTCAATGCGTCTTCCAGTGGCGATACATTGCCGGGAATAATTGGGGCGACTGTGGCAACGGCACAGGTATGTCGATTCTCTCTGATATTTGACCACGAAATGCATATGCAGCGTCATTATGAATGAAGATACATATTATGGATTACCGAAGCATGCAAGGTCGCTGTTATTAAATTAAGACATAGACTCCAAAAAAAAATAAATATATTGTCTGCTAAATTTATAATGGGCCAAATGGCAACAGAGAATGAAAATAGGTCAGAGTTCACATATGAAAGACGATCTGGAATAAATATTTTGCCGCAAATAGTATTTTATCGCAAATAATCTAAAAATTTTTGTGTTCTACCTAAATTTTTGAATTCTACCTTATATTCTTGATTCGTATTTTAATTATATATATATATATATATATATATATATAAGACATCGATAATTCTGCCATAACATCTATTAAAGTATTTACTTACG
>NW_012130076.1:5001624-5019290 GCF_000143395.1 Atta cephalotes
TAACTTAATATAGTTACGTACTACTACTACTAGTAGTAACGTACGTACGTACTTACTAACTAACTAACTACTACTACTACTACTACTACTACTCTCTCTCTCTCTCTCTCTCTCTCTCTCTCTCTCTCTCTCTCTTGTATATAATATATATAATTATTATATATATATATATATATATATATATATATGTATTAAAAGTATTTATTTTATATAATTATTTATCTTGTGATATATTTTTTCCTTCATAATCTTTTAATATGAAACAGAAAGATTGATTTGTACCAATAAAGTTAGGTTTATTAATATTGAATTAATAATTATCTATGGATTGTGGCATCTAAAACACAAGATTTTTAGGAAAAAAAAAAACATTTACACATGCGTAAAAAAAAAGTTTAAAAAGAGCACTGGTATATATACGCATACATAATTGAGTACAATTTATACATTTTTTTAACTTATAATAACGTAACGTACAGAATTGTAGTAACTGCACATTTGACTTTTTAACAGCACTTGTATATCATATAATATACAACGCACATTTGATAAATTTTAACAGCAGATCCGTTCACTGTAACAGTATTACCACTAACATATAAGTTGTAATATTACATAATATATAGCCTATATAAGTTTTAAAATTAATGCGACATTAATAGACTGAGAAAAAAACATGCTTGTACAACAAGTTATTTTTTATTGAGAAACATATTCCTAAAATCTTGATTGCTCATCGATTGTGTGTGATTTCCATCTGAAGCTGCACTACCGTTACTGCTACTCTTTTTAACATTACGGGGAACCATAGACAATAAAGTCTTGGGCATGCCAAATGCTGTACGGCTCGTCGATGTTCCACCGAGTGATTTTATTTGTTCTGTATTTTCCTCTGTTTGGGTTTTTTTGCGATCAGGCGGTTGACTTATCGCAACATTGATTACTTTGTCCTGAATTTTCATACCGTCTGTGCTCAAAAGAGCTTTTGCAGCGGTCGCTTCGTCATGATACTCAACATAAGCCAACCCTTTCGAGTGCCCATTACGGTAAGTAACCAGGCGAACTTCCTTCAAATCTCCATGAACCTTAAAAATCTCTTCCAATTTTTCTTTTGTCATTGTAAGTGGAAGTCCTTAAACATAATATTGAATACAGGATAGTGATATTACCAGAAAATTATTCAGAGAATTTGAAAATATATGACTAAACGTAAAAAGATTGCGCAGAAAAATACAGAAAAAAATAATTCCGTAATTGTTGCGCGTATATGATTTGTTGATAAATATATCGTACCTTTAACAAAGAGTTTGTTCTTTTCAAGCGTAGAGCGATATTTAAATACTGAACTTCTGGTATTCTTGTTAGAATCACATTTTGAAATAAACATAGGACGTCCTTTTATAGGTGTTCTATCTAATTTCAAAGCTTCTTTCACGGCTTCCTAAAACAGTAGATTAAACAATTATGTCTTTATTTTAATATTTCAAAATTTTAAGGCAAGATATGAAATTAAATGTTATAATTATAATTTATGCGTATATTTCAACGAGTATCTTTTTTACTTATTCACACTTAGCTATATTTTCATTTAAAGTTTATTAAACAAATTTATTAAATGTTAAAATATACGTACTGTACTACTTAATTGTATATAGCAGTATCCTTTGCTACGTCCCTTGTAATCTTTAATCATTCTGAACAATGTTATCGGTTCAATGGATTTTAGAACATCTCTTACTTCGTCTTCGGTCGTGGTGTAATCTAAATTACTGACAAAAATTGTAATACTATCATCTACTTCATGCTGATTATCTTTATCATCTATATCTTCATCCTCGATCGTTTTATAACCAGGTGGTGGTACGATTTCTGGCTTTGATTTTTTTTGATCATTTGTTGTCTTCTTATCAATATTCAAGATACTTGCTCGTAATTTTGGTTTCAGTTGGACATCAGTTTTTACGATTTTCGATGGGGAACTTCCTAAATTTTTCCACTTGCCATCATCAATCTTTCTCTTACTCATTTTCTTATCTTGTGTGGACAATTCACTTTGAGAAAGATCTTGCGCTTTTTGCCTTTCTGTCATAACTTTATCGAGTTTTTCCTTCGTTTTTGCTTCACAGAACTCCATTTGCTCCAAAGTTCCTTTATCACGCTCAAAATCTATCCATGAATTCGCTATACTTTCTGGCCAATCTTGTGTGGAACTTAAGGCTTTTTGATACAGTTTTCTTAAATGCTTTGAATCTCCATAACTTCTATAAATAAATTAGAAAAATGCCTTAAAGAATAGAACTAAGTTATAAATATAAAAATTATTATTATATTTAAATATATTACTTTTCTAGAATTATGTATTCCAACCAATAAGAAGCTGTTGCAGAATGCTCCTGCGAAAGAATATCAGCCCATAATCTTCTAGTTTGTTCCATATTATTTGCTTGTATCGCTTCAAATCTTGCCCAGTATTGTAAGATAACGCAATTGGGATCGCCATCCAAACCAAAGTATTTCGCCAGATGCTCACACGCTCTGTTAAACGTTTTACGAATAACATCCAGATATTTATCTCTCTCTTCATCAGGATATTGATCGAGTCTGCGTCGCAGACATTCAAGATACATAATCCACAGATTACGATAATCTTCTGCTGTTGAAAACCCAGCAGACAAGGCATTCTCGAATAGCGTTTGTATTTCCGATATATGTTTGTCCCATTTCTCATACGATCTCATCCATTTTTGCCAAACTATTGAACACCAAGGAATGTTCCTCGATGCTCTTTGATAAATTGGATCTAGTTCGCGCTCAAGTCTTGATTCATTTTCTAGATAAGCGATATAATCCAACCAAATAGATGTTTCTAAACAATTTAGATCAGTTATTGCTCTTTCATATAGAATTCTAACAAGATCTGAGTTATTTTGTTTCATGTATAACAAATATCCTTTATAAGAGTCAAGTAATTCATTCTGGTTTTGTGCAGAGATAAGCTTCTCCTCATAAGGAAGGAATGACTCTAATTTAGCAAAACTCTGTTTAAAGCATTTCGAAATCGATTTCTCATCTGTATCTACTTCTGTATCATATTTTGCGCACCATGATTGATATTCCTCATATGTTTTATCCATATTTAAAAGAGGATTAGATAATTGACGTTTGAATAAACTTACAATGCGTTCCAATTGAGCTTTGTTTTTTCTTTTTTCAGTATCATCATCCTAAAACATAAATGTAAAATAAAGGATGTAAATATAAGAAAAACATTATAATGTCAAATGGAAAATTTGTTTTTTTTTCTGTTATTTTTAACATATCTCTTCAACATGTATCTCTTACCAATGGCAATAGAGAGGCAAATAATATATTCTCATATTCACGATATGCTTCCCATATTATCGCTCCTTTTGTGACATGCATTCCAACAACAGTCAATGCACGTTCAAAGAGTTGACGAACTTTCTCTTCATCCTTGCCTATATAGCCAATGCTGAACTGTAAGTATTCCAACCATACTTCCACAGCTAAAAGTACACAGTTACAGTGTTATGATCTCCTTGTCCATACAAATAATGATTTCAAATCTATGACTTAAGGAAATCAAGGAAAAACTTACATACGTAATCCTGGATAGCTCGTTCACATAGTTTAATTACTTCAGTTTTCTGGTCATCAGTAGTCGCTAACTTGATCTCGTCACTTATCCAAGCAAGCCAGAGCTCGGGGCTCAGCGGATATAAGTTACTCATATTGTTCCTAGCGGCTCGCAAACGATCAAGCTCGCCCATCGTGTGCAATTTGTTGATTAGAGTTACATGACTGGAATAATCGTACGGGTTTGTCGACAAGGAAGCTTCTAGAGCTTTCACCTCAGCCTCCTTAGCATCCTCGTCATCATCCTCGTCATCATCATCGTCGCTGTCGGACTTAATCTCCACTACTTCCTTGTTGGTTTTTTCCTCCGTATCGCTCGTCACCATCTCTTCCTCGTCCGAGGTTCTTGGAGAAACTTCCTCGTTCACGGCATCCATCTCCTCGTCCATTCTCGCAATTCAAGATCACTTAACGTCTATACAATCAATTACCAATGAAGTCCGTTAATTCATTTAAAATATCATCAATCTGCTGTCACAACTGTGAACTGTCACAAGCTGGACGAGAAAGGTTATATTTTCGTGTCTTTTTCCTTTTTTTGCCGCTATTCGGCGCCGCTCTCTCGATCAATCGTTGATACATGTTTTTATCGATGGAGCATATTTATACATATTTATACAAATTCATTTGAAGCAACTTTATGAGATGTCGCTATTTGTCCGATTGAACATTATCAGCTGTCAGCTGTCACGAGGATTGTTGCCATAGAAACCGAAGACGCCAAAACAAACATTTATTTGCATTTATTTAGGTCCTGTTGACAAATTACAGGCACAGTATAAATCTGTTTATTATATATAATTGAAGTTTTTTTTATAATTGAACTAGTATATATATTCTTTGTACTTAAAATAAGTATATACTTGATATTGTGCAAAAGCGAAAAGTTCTACTAAAGTACAGTGCAGCAATAATGAGTTTTATGTTTACAATAGTTTTGTAACATTGTGAGACGAAAAAACTTAATTAACACAAATTAGAGATAATTTAGAAGCATTATAATTTAGAAATTTTCACATTGTTCGTTAAAAATTCAATAATAAATAAAAGTTGGTATGCCGTAAGGCGTAAATAAATCACGTGGGAATTAAAATATTTTGAAGTAAAACCCTTTCTTTTTTCTTATAATCGCGATATGTCTTCCTCTGACATTGATTTTATAACAGGATTCGCACGAGGCTCGCAAGACAAAACTGAGGAAGATTTTAGCCTCTGCTACGCGTATCCCGTGATCGATGACAATCAGAAAGCGAGCGAAGTGCTTACGAAGAGCAAGAGAACCATGCGAGTGTCGGACAGTAAAAACACATCAGTCGAGGATGGACTTTACGTTTCCGAGAATCCATTCACTGACAAGATAGTCAAGCCTTATCGGCTCGACAATGCCAAATCGCTAGACTACGAATCACAGCCGCGGTTTCACGGGAAACTCGTCGAGATCGCGATGCGAGACGTCTGCATTCACGCGCCGCGCGAGGAAGATCGGGCCGGGACGATCCCCGAGATCGTCTCGATCTCATTGCTTTTCAAAAGAAAGCTGGTGTTCACGGCAAATGGTCCATTCAATCGGAAGCTGTACAAATTATTCATGAGAAATTCCGAATGCCACAATCTCTCGATACAGGTGCACGCCCGACACGGGGTGTCCAGCGTGCTTCCGTTACCGTTGCCCCAGCGTAACGTTAAAGACTATAAGGTAGAGATAGATTTCGCGATCAGCGGCAGCTCGGGTAGAATATACGACGGAACTGTCGTTTGCACTATCTCTCTGTCGACAGACGGCAGCAGCGATCCGGAGGAGAGCAATGCTTATCTTTATAGATCGAGCAACGATCCGAATGATCCACAGAACAATCTTTCCTTATCGCGACCTCACACACGTTCCACCAGCAAGAAAGATGTCAAGTATTTTCTGCTGATGGATCCAGCTCTGGTTTTCAACACGGACGTCGGTGTAATTCGCAAAGCGTCGTCGCGTGAATCAAAACCGCCAGCTATTGTCGTAACCGAGCACTCGGCATTCTCCCTGCTAGACGTGTCTCTGAAGAATTTGTTCCAAGCTAGTCGGCCGCTCAGGCCGTCATCCAGCACTCGCAGGCATCACACTATAGGGAGAACGATCCTCGCAGTCACCATCCTGCGAGGGGTGGAGGTGCCAGTGAGGGAGGAATCGGCGCTAGTCACTCCTCTGTTGGAGGTAGAATGGGGCAACGTCGTTCACACGACCGCGACAGCGGAGGGACCAGCACCTATCTGGCAACAGACCATGCACTTTGAATTGCCGAGGCAAAACGGTGAACACTGCGTAAAATTCCGCCTATACGATCAGCACCCTGTCTGGGGTCAGCAGTGGCTTGGTGAGGCGAGAATACCTCTGGAAAGTCACAGAAATTATCAGGAGCTTGAACGATGGGTCGCTTTGTCCCCTCTGTTTAGTCCCCTATTGTCGTTCGGCTACGTACAAGCCAGCCCGGGTCGCTCGCACACCCGGATCTACGTGCTGATGAAGATGGAGCAGCCCAGCAATGCCAAGTCTTTGGAAGCTAACGCCATCGATACTTTGTTAAAGGGAATCCAACGCTGCCTGGCGATGCCTTACAAAATAACCGGTGTAGAGACTCCCGACGACGCTGCACGACTCACTATGCTTCTACCGTCTTTGCCAATGCACTATGGCCCGGTCCCACCGCGCCAAGCCTTAAACGTGAACAAGGTGGATCACTATGGCAGAGCAGCTTTACTGGCAACATTGCTGCAAGGTTTCGGTTTGCAGTCGTATGTATTGTTAGGTACGTTATTAACCAAACCCTACTGAAAAAAAATCACAAGTTACATAACGAAATCGTGTAATTGAAACAAGTAAATTACATAACTCATTGTTCCAAATTAGTATAAATAATTTTTTTAACACATAATTAGAAAAATTACATGATATTAGAAATAATTTTTTATTTATCATATGATTTTATAATTATCGAATTTTAAATAATTAAATGATGGAAATAGAAGAAAAAAATATATCATTGTATGACTTTTCAAATTATAATTTTAAAAAATCACGTACTGATTTGGAACGATCTGTTACGTGATATATATGTTTTAATTACATTTCGTTATATAACTTTGTGATTTTTTTCAATAGGGAAGTTGTGTTTCAAAATTTATTGCCAGTGCTAAAAATCTATAGTGCACGTAATATGAACTATAAATTTTTAACCTAGCAGAGAATTTTGGAACACAAGTCTATCGAAAACAAATTTTATTAAATGCTTGTTAAGGAGGTTCTTGCGTTTAATGAAATATAAGATAAGTCTATAATATATATGTAATATATATGTTAATAATATCAATAATATCTAGAAAAAATTTCATTGACTTTTACTATATTATTTTGAAGATATTTAATTCTAAATTTAGATAGAAATTTAGATAGAATTCTACATTACAATTTGAAGATATAATCTTATTCTGTAGTTATTCTTTTTCAAATTAAGACACTTGTATATAAGACAGCAATTTAAAAATCGTTATAATTATAAAGTAAACACTTAAGTTTAAACTGACGTAAAGTTTCATTTAAATTGATCGTACAATTTACAAGATATTTATATTCTTCAATGAAAAAAACTAGAATTATGTCGATGCATGTACATACATCAAATGAGCATCCTTTTTCTACAACTTTTATTTTGTCATTTTGAAAATATTTAACATATAACATTAACAATAATTATGTAATAGCATAAGATATTGTTAGTAATCTTTTTATTCCATTATTTTAATTGTTTTACATATTATTATGAATAAACTGTCTGTTGAATCTCCTTAAGTACAAATTTCTGTCGACAAAAAGACAAATTTGTAAATTCTATTATATTCAATAAGATCAGTAAATTAGTAGCAGATATATAACAAAATCCACTGACGTAACATGAAAAACGTAACATAAAATTGTCGTGCAAAACTTGTCGACAATTTGATAGCAAATTGACGACAACAAATGAAAATCAAAATTAAAATTGACCAAAGTTTTACTCGATTTTTGTCTACGTACAAGCTTTGATAGCAATACTTAAACTTGTTGTTGACACAGAACTCTACTGCGGAGTTTTTTTTATGCCAATTTGGCAATAATTTGCTATCAAATTGTCGCCAAATTTGTTTTCTGGGTAACTACGCTATCATTTTTGTCTTGATTTGCACTGAAGCGCGATTTTATTCAAAGCATATATTTGTGGATATAGGTTCTTCACAAATAAGCCGATGGACCGCATTTGTTTTAAGCATCGAGAAAAACGACATCGTCCTGTGGGATCCCGAGATCGGGGATCGTTATAAATTGAGTGATAGTCGCTGTTCGTTGATGAAAGTATCTCGCTTGATCAATCACTCTGGCGTTAGTATAAAACAATTAATTAATTTTTCCAATCACAAATTTATATTCTTTTCCCACTTTGTGATCTCTTAATGTTTTATCTTAATGTTTTATCTTAATGTTTTTATTTTATGGTTTTATAACAGTCTCGCTATTGTAGATATGGGAGAATTTGCAGAGGTCTATTTTGCCTCACAATTTAAGGTACAACGTGACGATGAGCAAAGATTGGCGGCCACTCGTGTCTGTCGCCACATCAATCAGCAGTCGATCCGCTCAAACATCGGAACCGACAGTGATACAGATACCCGAGGAAGATGCGCAGGAAAAGGAAAGCGCGTCGGAAATGGAGCAATACTTGCGAGACAAATTGTCCGGTTGGCGTAGCGCTCTTGGTTTAACAACGATATTTAATCGTCACGCGATCAACGTTTTGCGAAGCTTTGTTTCCGACATTCCGAATGATATGACGCGTCAAGTGGACAAAAGAGACCTGAAACAATTGTACAGAGCTTATCACACGCATGGTTTCCTTCTGAACTTGCGTCAAACTACCCTTGATGAACTGGCAGAGCAAATAGCCGCCTCGAAGATTCACAATATCACGGGTCCTGTCGAATTTGCTCTTGTTTGTCATATACAACGGTACATTGGTAAGACGTGCTCGATATGGTTGGCTCTAGCGATTTTACGGAGTCGTGGTTAATCACAATTTCGTATGAAGATATTTAAAATGTCTTCAACGACACGTCTAACAATAAAATAAATAGTTGTAAATATTATTTAATCACAACTCGAACTAAAAAAATATTTCTTAAAGAGTGAATGGGTCTTGCTTGTAAATTACGCTGTTAAAATGTGATGTAAATAATTACTAGACTGATAAATAAGAAGGAAACAATAGGAAAGATTAAACATATTTCAGTTTTTATTCAAACATTTAGTCGTTCGAAGTTATTGTTTCTTAATATTTTATCTTCCTCATTTTTACATTTTTATGATTTAATATACAGCAATTTTTTTATATGTCTGATACAATCTTATTAACTATGTAAAATATTTGTTTTTATTAACTATGTAAAAATTTTATTAACTATGTAAAATATTTTTAAAGTAATTTTATTAACTTAAAATGTATACAATAAAAGAATATGAGGAAAAATGATTTTATATATAATATTTGATATATAACAATTAAAAGTAAAAAATTAATAAATACTTTGTGAAAAATTTTATCGAAAGGACAAATAAACGTAAGCTGTAAAGAATTAACACAATGCATTTCTTTGTTTTAACGCATTGCGCAGCAACGTGATTTTTATAACAATTGCGCATGATCCGTTACATATTATAATAATGATATACACGTATTTATATAAACACATTAATAATATAATAGAATAACCTAATTATCTAAGAGAAATATATTATGAGGAAACACACGATCTCCGCGCAAATGAACATAATCCATCGTCGTAAATGATTATTTTGTAATTTATTCAGTTGCTAATTGTTATTTATAAATTTTGTTGATGACGAGAATATAAATCATATGCTGTATAAAAACAGATTCATCATGATTTATAACATGTGAACAATTGCGATGATTTTTTTATCACTTTTTGCCACATTTTTCTGTCCTTTGCTATTTTTTTTCATTACTATGATTTCTTAAATTGCTGTTGTAGTTCTCTTGCGACGAAAGCGCGTCATTTGGTATCTAGATTATTCGTTGTAAAAAAGGGTCGGTATAAAAAGTTTCGTGTAGACTCTAGCCAATCGATATTTTTTTGTTATTGGAATCAATTATCTTCTTTTTTTTTATTAAATTTGAAAACGAATAGAAATCATCAGTCGATTGTATTATATTTGAATCAAAGGATTAGATCCTCTTTGATTTAAATATGCAATATACTTTGATGAAAGCGGGCAAACCTCCGCGTATCGCGTATCTCCCCGTTTCTGTGCGAATCAATCAGGAATATAGCTGCGTGATAGGCTTTCCGAATTGGGACCTCTAAATATTGATTCATACTGTTGCTCATTCGCGAAACGGCACTTGCGAAGTTTGATCGAGAAGTTTTTATATGCATACACTCACATACATTTCGTTATCAAAAATTTCACAAACTGAAGAGATGCATTAAATTTCGTTCTTTTAAGAGATGTAACTCTCTTTCAATCCTCTTATAATAATCTTCCGTCACAAATTTATCGTTCATTCGTCCTAAAAACAAATTTCTTTCGCATTTCCTCTTTTTTCCCTGACAGTCCATTTACTTATTTACATGCACACATACGCACCTTTCTCCTTCCATTACGATTATTTTTTTGGATAATTCTACATTTAGGGAAATATTTATTTTCACAAACTTATCTATATAACTCCCTTGAAAGAAAGATCGTTTGCTTTTCTGACAATATTTTGATATTTATCTGACTCCTCATATAATATATGTAAATCTTTCCACTTCAGTTTCATACATGTATATTCATGTGCGAACTCTCATTCTTGCAGGCCCATTGCGCTAATCGCTATAAAACGCATTCGGTATTAGACCGCTTTTTCAGTGAATGTTCGTTAATATATATACAGTTAGAATCAGCATGATGCCGCGAATGTACAAATGCTGATCCGTTAACTTTGGAATCACGGTGCTAATTTTCGCCTCGCGAAAGCACAAACCCGATAACGTGCGGGATCTAAACGAAAAATCCATTTCTTTTTTTCCCCTTACCCCTTTTCTCGTTTTTATTTATTTTTTTGTTAAACTACTTCTGTTGATCACGATGCACTGCCCGACGACGACGACGACGACTAATGTCTATAATGACTATTTCTTCTTCGTCGTGCATCGCGAGTATCGTGGATTGGATCTCCCTGATAGGGACATCCCTGAGAAGAATCGCCTCATTGGGTCTTCTTGAATGTTTCATTCGTATAGCCGTTCGCGTGTCCGTTCATATATCCATTCATGATCTTTCCATTGCTGATCGCACCATCGAGTTGTGTACTTGTCGACGCCTTTTCGATGGCTCTTAGCCTCTCAAGCCGTTTCTCCGCATACACTTGTTTACCCTGCAAATAAACATCATAGTCATAGATTGATAACGCAAACATATATGGGCGCGAGATAACTCATCTCAAATCACATATGAAACTGTGTCTGACCTTTGCGATATAAGCTTTGGCATAGAAGTTTCCGAACAGGACGATGAAAGAGAGCATGTAAATTACGAGGGCGTACTGCATCCAAAGAGGGAAGTCGCATCCCGATCGAATGCCATTGATTCCCAGAATCAAAGCAGTTGTGAACTGGATGAGCTGGAGGATTGTCAAGTACTTCTTCCACCAAAGGTACTTAGTCACCGAAGGACCTAACGCGGCGAGTCCATAATATGAGTACATCAGCACATGAATGAAGCTGTTCACCATCGCTGGTAGGAAAGCTGCAAAGTGTACATAAATATTAAAATCTTCTTTTTTTATATAAATTTTAATAATTGTTTAGAAGACAAAGCGTAATTATTTTTACATATTTCTATCAAACTTTAGTCGTACTTGGTGCAATGCTATTAATGTTTATCCAAAAATAAGCTTACTATTGCCAATAATTAATATTTCTGCTATACATATTAGGTATGGGAAAAAGTTCGTGGCGTTTTTCTTATTACATCTAACGGGAAAAACGCCACAAATTTTTTCCCATATTTAATATATAACATCCTATACGCTACTTAGAAACATACAATTTTCCCCCCACACAAAGCGAGGTCCACCTCACCTCCCCTCTGCCTAGAGACGCAATTTTCTCAAGCAAGGTTTATTACACCCTTTTGCCTAAAAAATCTTTCGTCTCTAAGATGGGAATTTCGTTTCATGTGAAAAATCGCGCGTCTTTAGACAGTGGAGCAGGCCTCACTTTATTTAAATGGAAAATCATATGCCCCTAGATAGTGGAGGAAGTGGGGTGGATCTCGTTTCGTTTAAAGTCATTACAAAATCACGAAAAATTTTCTGTTTCAGAAACAAATTCTCTACTTTAAAAACAAATATTATATAAAAATATAATGTTTTCAAAGAAAATTTTCACTTTTAAAGCAGAATTTTTGTTTTAAATAATAAAAAAGAGATGTTATTTCTTAACTTTATATCATTAATAACATTTTAATGAATAACAAACGATGGAAAAAATCTATTGGAGGTTACTCAGAATCATGACTTTGACAACATATGTCAAGGTCAAGGTTATCGGGGAGAGGGAGAGGGGGCTTATTCTATATAATTATCAAAATAATAATTATTATCAATATCATAGTATTAATATTGAAATAAAGAAATACTTACTGGATCCACTCGGTACCCATTTAATACCGATCCACCATAACGAGAACATGGTAGAGTGATGATAAACATGAAGAAAGCTCAACTGATTGTCCTTCTTTCGCAAAATAAAGAAGAACGTATCGCAAAATTCCAGAAGTTTGCTAAAATAGTACCACCAAACTGCGTGGGCGATCTAAACAAAAAACGTGAAATTTCTGAAAGATTGTTCCTTATATTTGTACTGTTTATATTTGGCTTAAAATTTTTTCTATCAGTATGTTATTTATTTTAAGCATGTTTTCTTTTATGATCTTTTTAAACATTCTTTGTTATATTAATATATTAACAAAAGTAATCTTTTTTAAATTATGGAAAGTTTTACTTCTAAGTTTTTTTTATATGTATTATCCTTTTCTTAACATGATAAAATAAGGAAACTGACATTTATTTTTAGTAAATATTTTGTAAGCTATAACAGAGAAAAATAGAGGATCTTTTGATCACTGATCTTAAGTATTCTATATTTTTTATTTTATAATAATTCTCTTACCTGAAGTTCATCGGGACGCGTGATGTGCCTTATAGGTTGGCACACGTAACTGTATCGTAATCTTGTGGATGCTACGAACAACTGCAAAGAATATAGAGGTGCCAAATAAGCGATGGAAACCTACTTTCAAGTGAAAGTGACTACATAAAGATAAATAAAAAAAATGAATATAAGTTCCGTGATATTTTCCCATCATTAAGGACAGGAAATAATATTCACCTGAATGGCAATATAAGCATTGAGGCAGGCCATGGCAAGGTTGTAGGGCACCAAAGCCCACGTTAATTTGAAAGCTTTCCGTTTCTTCATGATTTTAGGACCCACCCAAACGATAAAGAGGTACAACATTGTATATATTAACGTTGGTTTCGGCGAATCAACCAATAACCACCCCCTCGATCTTTCATCTGAAAATCAGAACATGATAATTTTATAAAAACTAACAATAAAATTAATAATTATAAATAACTTAGAGACTCCTTTAATTCGTACGATACAATAGTAATCATCCAATGTATACATCCAAATAGCACATGGATCTATTGTTCGTCCGTTGGATTTCCGATTCTGGACATTGGGATGTCCATACATCCCAATACTGGACATAGGAAGTACAAATTATGTCCATCGGACGTCCTATGGATGGAATGTACATTTGCAATAACTTTGTCCATAGAACATCCAAAACATCTAATTCTGGACCTATTATAGACATGTTATGTAATGATATTGGACATCTTTTGCTTTTGAAGAGCTTGTTGCAATAGTGATTGATTATTTGATAATAGGTGTTTATTGAAATATGTTACCGTCCAATATATCCTCTGACTGTATCTTATTAATTTTCTTCGCTTTTACCAAAAGTAAATTGGCCCAATATTGCAGTAAAAGAGTGTGTCTTCAATTTTGAATTTGATTAAAAATGTTTATAGGTATTGAGTAGTTCATAACAAATATCACATAAAGATTATGAGTTTCGTGAGTTTCCTCCGTGTTCATTCTTGGAATGCCCGCGAAACGTATAATCTTTATATAGAAAGCACCCATGGAAGCCTCAAGAATATTAAAAAATATCAATTTTTTTGGAATTAACTAATTTTATTTGGGTAATAATACTGATGAAATATATGCATATATGTATACTTATATAATTAATTATTAATTTTATTATATTAATTTTAATATCATATATATATTTAATAATAAAAAACATTGTAAAAGTAAAATCTAAATGCGGACATCTATAAAATATTTCAAACACCCGTATAATCTCAGTAAAAAATTTTTCATGCATGAATATGCAGCAAACGAGAATGGATTAAAATGGATTGAAATTTTTTTCTATCCGAATGCGTATTTTAAATAGCGAATATTTTTTTGGATTCAATTGGATGCAATTGGATTGAAAAACTGCATTTCTTATTCAAAATTTTGAATTAAACAGTATTCACAATATGTTGTTGTGTTTGTATGTGTGTGCACAGAAAAAACTAATATTATTTTTAGATTGAAAGACATAGAGATATGCTCCATGCAATTCCTATAAATGAATAAAAATGCATTCAGGATTGAAAAGCATTCATTTTAACATTCGTAAATGTTAAATGATGCAATAAGAATACAATAATAATTATTACGTAAAAATATCCAGCAACGAGAATGGATTGAAATGAATTGAAATGGATTCAGATTTACAGAAATAATGATTTATGAATGCATTTTTATTCATTTATAGGAATTGCACGAAACATATCTTTATACTTTTCAATCTAAAAATAATATTAGCTTTTTCTGTGCACAACACACACATTGTGAATATTGTTCAATTCAAAATTTTGAATAAGAAAGTTAGGGCAGTTTTACAATCCAATTGAATCCAAAAAAGTATTCGCTATTTAAAATACGCATTCGGATAGAAAAAAATTTCAATCCATTTTAATCCATTCTCACTTGTTGAGATGAATATTTATGGGTTATGAATATTTATGGATGCTTATATATATTTATGGAGGAAGCCTAAAAGAAATCACAAATCGTTAATGATGACATAACATTACATTATATATTCACATGCAACGTTGTAATAATGGTAATTGTTAACAATGTACAATTGTTACAATTGTTAACAACTGTATTATTACAACATTACAAACGAATAAAAATTTTTTGTAAAAATCGCAATGTATTTTATTTATAACACTCAATTCTATATAATTAAATTAATTTTTATAATTTATAAATAACATCAAGAAATTGATAATTAAAAATAAATTTATATTGTTAAAGTTACATAAATTGAAATTCTTTACAATAAAAACTAGATAATATATTGCAAACAATATTTATTAAAGAGCAGATAATTTAATAGATGACTAATTAAATAGATGATATCATAGAAAATTATAATACGTAAACAGAATTTTTATGAATTACCTGCGAGGGATAAAGTCCAGAGGTAATAGTCGTACGCATCGTTGAAAAATTCTGTTGTCGAATTAATGAGGCTCGCCATTGCCTGTAACATGAAAAATAATATAGTAAACTTAAATTTACAAACAAAGTTACATCAAATCATTTCAATATTATAAGCCGTCAAATGTGTCGATTATTTAAACGAGTAATTTAATGCTTTATTTTAGAATTGGACCAAGCAGGATTGGAAAAGTTACTAGTTTAAAGTTAAGTTTATAAAAATTATAAATAACTAGTTAAAATTTTTTCTTTTGAAAAGTAACTATTACCCTGTTGCACATTACCGATTCTGAAAAGGAACACATTATACAATTATAATATAGTTATTTAAAAAAATAACAAATCGTAATTTTTAATTACTTTTCTATTAATTTTTTGTATTCTTATTTAAATACAAAAATATTTATAACATTATTAAACCATTTTACTAATTATGCTGAACATTATAAGCTATATTATTTATAATAAATTAATATATTTACATAGAATCTCAAAATTTTGGGATCAATCTTAAGATGCGTTTACGTACTAAAAGATTATTAGCTTAATTCTTTACAGAATGTGATCATTTTATCAAGGATAAATATATATTCCAATCATAAGAAATTATTGATTGTTCACTAATTGTGAGCACTTTATTTTGGACAACTCATATATGTTAATAAATAAGTTTGAAATAAACTAAATGTAAAGTAACTATAAAAATAACTATCAGATTAGTTTTTAATTATAAAAAAAAATGTAACTAAGTTACTATTATAAATGAAAAGAAAGGAAAGAAGTTACAGTTACTGAAAGAATAATACTTCAATTATAACTTCGTTACAACATAACATGTTACTTTCCTTGCCCAAGAAAAAATGTTATATATATGGACATATTTAATATATAATTATATATAATTGTATATAAAATATGTCAATTTTTTGTATAATATATATTTTTATATAATTTTATATAATAATATATGAATCATTTTTTCCCGGGTGCTTTTAAATTTAACAAGGCATTTATAGCGCAAAATTTTTGCATTACGATGCAAATTTTATCGCTGACATATTTTTTTTTACTAACGTAGCGAATCTGACAAATATGCGGAAACTACCACATTGTTAGAAATAATTGGCATGATACAACATATTCCGATATATAGTTTACTTGAACGAGATATAAACACTTAGTATTGTAGAGAGCTTTATTATTTTAATTATTTTTCAATCGGATGCTTTTTCCGAAAAGATATATTTTTAAAATATATTTAAATAAAAAAATATACATACGTTCAGAACAAATAAATCACGTTTATACGTGATATTAAGATATTCGAGAAATCGACACAGCGCAGCGATCAGTAAACGAAACATGCTGTACGTGCATCAGCTCGCAATTAGTTTTTAATAGTTATTTCCTCGATGCACATCATCCGGTCGTTTACTCGCCGTATGTATCGCGGAACATAACTTTCACGTTCTGAAGAAACTATTACTGCTATCTCCCGAAGTCGTCATAAACGTGTTCCAACTTCCAACGAGAACACTTGTTTTCTTTATGGATTTTTTTCTTTCTTTTTCTAAGCAGCTTGTTGTCAAGTCGACAATCCATCAACTAACATATCCTTTGAAGGAAAGTTACTTTCCTTGAGTGAGCGACTTCGCATTGAACTCATGGCGTAATTGTTGAGATTTTGAAGCTACGTGTGTTTAAGGTAGGAATAAGTTAAATTCTATAATTAGAAGTTAATCTTCTCTCGAGCCTCCGTTTTGCAACGGAAATCAAAATAATTGTTTTGCAGAAAGACAAAAGAGATTCATCTTTTCGTAAAGATGAATCTTCGTCTAAAAAAATGAGATATATTTCAAACAGATTTTTTTTTTTTCGGAGAAAGAGAGCTGCAAGAAATTATTAAACAACCTTTTCTTTAGATAAAAGCCGAGAAATTTTTTTGTTTATTTTTGAAGATTGTGAAAGTACGGCGCGCAATTAATTGTTACTTCAATACAACGTACCATCGATATTATATCGCTTATCGCTTATTTGATAAAAAGAACGACATAATTTAAAAATTATTTTTGATAATGATAAGAAATCAACTCTAAAGGTGTATATTTTTGTTAGAAAAGTACATTTGCAACTCTTTCAATTTATAACTAGAGAGTAATGATTGTTTTTAGAAAAAAAGACATTTTTTTGAATTAGATATCGCGAAGGAATATTATCGGTAATTATAGACGAACGTTCTATTTGAAATATGTCATTTTTCCTTAAAAAACTCTCTCTCTCTCTCT
>NW_012130076.1:5019310-5050180 GCF_000143395.1 Atta cephalotes
AAAGTAATTTAGTTTATTAGTATATACGTACGAAGTAAGTATATAGTATATAGTACGTACGTACTTATATATATATACTTACTTAACTTAACTACTCTCTCTCTCTCTCTCTCTCTCTCTCTCTCTCTCTCTCTCTCTCCTGAAACATTGTTTCAATTCAGAATTAAAAAAATGCTTTCCTGGAAGTTTACTAATTTTCAAGTATATCACTTTTCTATCAAAGCGATGTGTCAGCAAATGCATTGTACGTATTGTAATGTATGTACATTAAAGATTGAAAAGATAACAGATGGATCAAATTTTTCTAGGTATTGTGACAAGTATCAAATCTTTAATATATTAATCATCACCGAGGAAGATTACATTCTCGACAGAACTAGAGTATTTAAAAATTTAAATTACTGCTTATGCAAAGAAAAATAATAAAATATTCTGACCTGAGACCTTTCCTCTTTTATGTGGATGATAAATCGAGAGAGGATGTGAAAGCTCTTTAACAAATAACGGGAAAATCGTACATTCTTGATTAAAGTCTAAGCATTTAAATTCCCAATAACTCATGACGCAGCGTTTCTCCTTTTACACGCGAACCAAATCAGGGAATATTAATGACACAATGAATACTAATGATAATGACCTATTAGTAACTAATGAAAATGACCTATTAATTATACAAGTAATCTGCATTGCACAAATATTAATAATAAAAAATTATTCAACGTTATTGCTTGAATCTTTATCACAATATAATTATCATACGGTCATTAAGTACTGTATGATACGTGACAATGTGAAAACTTTCGAAAGGAGAAGCATAAATAGGCAGAAATAAGAGAGAGAAATCTTTGAATTTTTCGTTAAAGTAGGTATATATACTTTGATCTTCATTCAAGTGCGTCTTGCTTGATAGATGTATCTTTATCAAACAGACGACAGCAATACGAAGCTAGCGAAAGCTAATGAACACTATAAGTACAAATCCAAGTACAAATCCGTATAAATGATCCGATAAATCTGTAATAAACTTATTAATAAAAACTTATTTCTAAAATCTTTTTAGAGAGAAAATAAGAAAGAGCAAGAGAGAGAGAGAGAAGCACCCATATTTATGATAATTGTCATAAATAAATCATATTAAAATTAGTCATTAATGAGAAATTTATTTTTAAGATTGACAAAAATATTATAAATGTTAAAACAAATGTCTCGCATGGAACATTTAATTTTTTTATATCATTCAATTATCATGCTATTAGTATACATATATTTATATCAATTATAAACGGATCGACCAGAGAAATGGTTGATCGAATTGAAAAATTAAATCATTGATTCGATATTGTTCAACTAATCATTTATGGAATATAATTATTCATGTCGACATACTTTTATTTTAATTTACTTGTTACGCTTTGAAATACTTGAATAATGATTTATATATCAGTCATTTATAAAGTTTATTAACGTTTCATTTAATAATTAATATATATATATTCAAACAAAATGTCTCCTTTAATTTTGATATTTTAAATATTTTCAAAATTCATATTTTTTTGCACGTTGCAAGAATAATATAAAAATATTCCTTTTTTAACACTGAACTTAATATTTTAATCTATCTTGATAATACAATTTTCAATTTTATTAAATTTTTTTCAATTATTTATCGTAAAACATTGCGTAAGTAACAACGTAGCACTTGAAATATAAAATTAAAATGTTTTATGTTGCAAAATTGTTAAATGCTTACCTAAGATTTTGAAGAATTAATAAGGATTTGCACAACAGCTAAGTTTGCAAATATGATATTGCGACATTATCAGTTTTTGACAAAAGAATAAAAATTTAAGCAAATTACTATTTTCATTATCATACATATATGATGTAATGATAAAAGATTCTACAGCAAATAATTGCATTAAGAACGTGTTATATGTATTTTTTTAACAGAATAAAAAATTATGAAAAAATTATTAATTTTTTTATATAGTTTATTTATTTATTTGAATATAAAAAATTTTAAGCGGTTTTAAAACCTAGATTAGAAATTATTTTAATAAGAAGTAGATTATATTATTTTAAAAATAATTGAGATAAAATAAAAAATTTTTCAAATTATAAAATATATTGAACTTCATTGAATTGTTTCACATTTATATATTATTAATTTTTGTACGGAAAGTATAAATTTCCAATCATTTTTTATAGAGATTATATACTTGATATATCCTGAAGTGTTTTTTAAAAAAATAATCGCTTCAATATTACCTTGCATCACAGCTTTGCAAAAAAAATATTGTTCCAGTAATCACTCATTTACGTTTGTACACCTATAGTTTGCAATGTGTTAATTAAGCCCAATCAGAGAATAACTGGTTGATCAAGTTTCCTATCACAAAGTAGCTTATACGTAAAATAATCCTGCGCGACTTGGAGAAATCTTGTTCTCAAGGGACGAAAAGGATCTTCTTATCTGATGCGATTTTTAAAAAGTTTTTTCAAAAGTACCTTAGTAAATTCGGATCCTTGTTCTCTTCGTGTGTGCAACTAGTGGTGGTACCAGAATTGTGTCAGGAGTATTACAACCGCACCCACGACTCCACGTCAAAATGACATGGCCCGACGACCGTACGCCTCAGAGGATGACACCGCGGGGAGAGGTGTCCGTCCACCGGGGAAAAAAATACCTCTCCTCTTCTTTCACGAAAGCGGGAGACAAACCGTGGCACGTCGTGGTCGCTCGACAAAGTGGCAGCGCCGCGCACCAGCTTAGCCGGTCCGCTTTATAACTTTGGTGTCTTGGTATCCTCTGCCATCCGTGGTTTTGGTGGTGGACGATCAGAACGTCGGAGGTGGTATCTTCTGCGAGCATAAGCGATGTAAACGCAAACGAGGCCAAAACCATGGATCGTGGTGGGAATCGATCGTGGGGATAGATCAGCCGAGATCGGTCAAGGAGAAATGCGTGAGGTAGGATCCTCAGGATCCCACCCTCTGATCGTTACCAGTCTACTCTCCCCCCCTTTTCTATCAATCTCGCGATGAGAATGGAGACAACAGCCTGTAGGCCTTTTGTAGATTTCTACTTCCGCTTGCAATTTGATGAATTCGAATCCTTAAGCAGTGTTCGTGTGTTGATTAAGTTTCTTAAAATAAGATGAATATGACATGTAAGAATGACTACACACTATAAAAATGATTATTGAACATTTCAATTTTTATTTCTTTGACCCATCCGCGACCTCTTATTAGTTTTCAAAGATTGGTATCAAATATATTTTTAATTAGATCTGCTTAATCAATTTAATGTATTATATTATAATTATAAAGTTAACTTGTTGCATATTTAAAATAAAATTCATACAATTCTGTTTGTGTATATATATATTTATCTTTATCAAAATGTAAATTACAATTGTAATTTACGATTGTAAACAACGTGACGCAAAAAAAATGATAATTATATTTCAACGCAGTTCAGTTTTTAACAAAAGTTACCATTCAATAAAAATAATTTTAACACACAACAGTGGAGATAATTCAATCGGTATTGTTTTATCGTCTCGTATTTTGATTCGTCTTGTCAAAATAAGCAATTTAATAATCAAAGTGTCTATAATAATTCTATTAAAAAAGAAGTCTCTTGACAAAACTATTTTATGATTATGCTATTAACATACAATATAATCAATCATCGATCATTACACGCGATATAGTCGATAACATCACTCGTATGATGGCTAAGCAAGCTAATTGTAAACGAGATAACATCTCGGAAGAATTTTTCGGATAAAAATGTGTCGAAACGATTCATCTCTCAGACTGATGGCGGAATGTCGTCATATAGGTCCATCG
This sequence comes from Atta cephalotes, assembly GCF_000143395.1. Lineage (NCBI taxonomy): Eukaryota > Metazoa > Arthropoda > Insecta > Hymenoptera > Formicidae > Atta > Atta cephalotes. The sequence continues at coordinate 5,023,166 of NW_012130076.1, forward strand.
GCTACACATTACTGTTGTAGCCTCGTTTTCCAGGCGAGAGTCGGAGTACAGCATCTCCTCACGTTCGTCACGAGACCTTCTCATACAACAGTTTTTGCAGCCCAAGAGTCTCGTGTCAGAAAAGTGGGCGCTGGAGCGTTGCGGAGAGGACGAAGAAATGCGAGAAATATCGAGATTCCCTCTCGTTAATCGTAGAAAATATTACCTCAGGATAGTAATAATCTTCAAACGATACGAGAAATCGACGCATATTAAATGTAGAAAACGATAGAAGCATAAATAAAAAGAATTTAAATAAAGCTTGATCAATAAATTCGATTCTCGGAGAAAACTATTGCCCTTTAATATTGTTTTTTAAAACGCATAAAAGACGCGTCTCTTATTTTATTAATTGTTCTAGAATATAAAGACTTATATATATAAAATATAAGCTTATATAAAATAATAATAATGAATAAATTTCAAGACTAACGAGAGCCAGCGTGGAATAGGTTGCGCACTATTGATCAGAGTTGAGTAAGATAATATTTTTTTTTAACTGAATAAAATTAAAGTTAATGGCTTTACAAAATTAATAAAGTTAAAAGTTGAAGAAATAAAAAATTAACTTAACGTAAGTTAAGTCAATATTGAATTAATTTACTTAAGTTAAAAAAAAGTTAATTTTGAAAAAAATTATTTTTTAAATCATAATGTCCTAATTTTTCTTAAAATAAGATTAAACTACGATATAGATTATTAAGTAAATTAAATTTTTAATTTTTGTATTCATATGTGATATAAGTATATAACACATAACGATATAACTATATAAGTTATATAACTTTAAAAAAACAGTCAGCACATAGAGAAGATACAAGATCAGTGATTACTTTTTGATAAGCCTTAAGAAATTGACCAATTACAATCGAATGCGAGAAGAATATTTGACTGTAATTGGTCAATTTCTTATGATTTAAGACATAACCGCATAAATCAGAGAGCTGTATTAGCATCTTAAGAAATTACTTAAGATGCTCTTAAAATATGAATAGATTACAAATGTACGCTTTTAATCTTATTATATCTTATTATTTTTCTAAGATATTTAAAAAAAGAGATAAAAAAGTTTTTTAACTTAAAAAAAAAGTTAAAAGTTAACGTTTAAAACTTAATTAAATTAAAATTTAATGCATTTAAAATTAACTAAGTTAAGTTAAAAGTTATTAACTTTTTAACTTTTTTTAACTTTTAATGTTTTAACTAATTATTACCCAATTCTATTATTGATTATTAAAATTTTCATAAAATTGATGTCTTTTTTATTTCGAAATCTTGAACGTTTCAACTCACTTTGGAGTCATTCTCAGCAATATTAGAATTAAAATTCGTCAAAATTCTGTTAAAAACGTTAAGTATATGTCTGACACATGGAACTATACAGAGCTATAGAAATCTCATTCTGGGAGAGTGACTCACTTCTGGACAGACATTTGTCTTAACGTTTTTGACAGAATTTTAACAAATTTTAATTGTAATATTGCTGAGAATGACTCTAAAGTGAGTTGAAACATTTAATATTACGAAATAAGGAAGACATCAGTTTTATGAAGAAGTAATTCTAATCAGTAACTAATCAATAACTACGCACAACCCTTTCCGCGCTGACTTTCGTTAGCCTTGAGATTTACTTATTATTATTATTTTAAATATAGAGAATCTGTTCTGATTATTATATTCTTATATAAAATCTAATATTTCTTCATAAATGCGACGAAAAGAGAATTTTTCTCTATGTAGCAAATGTGGCGCGAAAAGAAAAACGGCGATCAAGGAGAAAGCGATGTGGAAGGCACAAAACCTATGTCAATGATAATCCGGTGAATTGAAACGGGTCAATGGACCGCTCGCTGACTGTGTAGCACGGTTCCAAAATCCAAATCGTTTGGTCCATGCACCAATGTGTCTCTATCGGCGCCTGTTTACCTTTCACCTAGTCATGATTTACCATTTACGCTTAAATGGACCGGTACCACTTATCTACAAATTCACAGATTTCACCGACACTGCTAGTAAAAACTATCTCGTATAAAAAGTCCATAAAGACGTCCGTTATTCTGTCGCCGATAATCGATTCGAACGAATTGGAGAAGAAGTTTCTTCCGGATTGTTAGAAAATAAACAAGTTCTTCATAAAATTTTTATGCAAAAATCTCGATCAATAAAGATTGCATAAGAATTTTGTTACAGGAGATCTTGGAATGTGCATAGAGAAAAACAAACTAATATCGTCACGTTCGATATACAGTCATTAGAAATTTAATGATCTTTGGGATTTTTATTTCCTTTGCAAAGTCGTTATGCATTTCCTTTCTGCGAAGAATCATACGAAAGACAATTACGCACTTTTATGAAGAGATTACGAAAGCAAGCATTTAATTAAGTTATTAAATTAATTCAATTCAATTAAATATGTGATAATCGTCGGAAACAACCTCTCATAGGATATATTGATTAATGAGTAATTATTAATGAGTAAATATAAGTATCCTTACTTATATTTACTCATGAAGTGACATTTCAATTGGTAAGCTTTTCTCGCATTTCTCATTGTTCATGAATGAAACAGAACTGTCAATAAGTCATCATTTTCTCGTATCAGATAATATCTGATACGTGACAATTACAGACATGTGACATTTATCTGACGCTAATTTGTATGATACATTCGCATGCGAATGATTGGAATAAAAGAGTAAAAATTAAGGTGTCGCATTCTGAATATTCTGATAATTTAATATGCTGTTTTTAACGGCTGACATACCTTGCACGAGCCTTATCGAAATAATAATAAAGAAAAAGAAATAAAACGAAATCTGTTTCACGTGATCTCTTAGCCGTTTAGTGGGCCGCCGGAAGAACGGATCAGAGTCAGCAGGTGAGATATATACTGAAAGCTGGGTTACTGGGTACTGATGGGATCGCTATATCGTTGTATCGGTTGTAAAGGAGCATCAGCGTTGTTATCAAATTGCTCTTTTTATCGTGCATGAGAAAACCAAAGAAAATCAAAGATGGACAAGAAAAAAAAGGTCATCTGGAATCGGATTCACAAAGAAGAAAACGAACACGTATCACTTTCAGAGCGAGGATTTCTATGATTGATTAATTTCGAACGGTAAACTACAAGGCATAGTAAAAGGCGGTACCGTTAGAAACTAGCGAATTTGTTAGAACGGCATTTATTCATTGAACGAGCAATTGATCCGATTATTTGCAGTTAATAAGTTAGGAAATAATAAATTAAGAATAAACTTATGTTATTGCCTTTAATTGATAATTAGATTGTGTCATAATTAGTTTTTTATTTTATGCTAATTTATTAATAAGTGAATAATAATAAAAATAAAAAATATATACATTTTATGAAGAATTAATATTAAATTTTAATAAAACACAATATATATATTAAATATTCATTAGCATTCATAAATATGCATTAAATGCAGAATACTTTATAAATAAATATTCCGTGTTCAACATTAATTTAATAACATATAATGCAAGATGCGTGTGCTCGTCTAAAAGAAATCTGGCTAATATGTGTTCCCCGAGGCGAACTTTCCTTCAAGCATACTTTTTTGGCTCTGTGCGGATGACCGTCGAATCTTCACAAAGTAAAACGGGTTTGTAAAGAATGCAAAATGTGTCCTTTAATGGCATAGTGATGTAATTAAATGAAAACGCGACACTGAGGAACCCTCTATTAAACTGAAACATTTTCCAGAAACATAGCCATAATTTTTATACAGCCTTTGATTTAATATGATATAAAGCACAATGGATAACGCAAGTAAAATAAAATAAGAACGAAATCATGCGTAGATCGTTTAAAAATCGCAAAATAATCGCGAAACAGATCGTTTTATATAAAAAAAAATAAATAAATATATAAGAAGTTTTGTAAATAAATGTAAAATTTCTGGAGATTTCACATTTTGCATTTCATAAATACATTTGTGAAATCTGTACGAGGCCAAGACGTCTTTGTAAAATGTAAATTTGTGCCAATTTTATATATATTAACATAATAACTTTTATTTAAACAACAGTTACAATATGATAAAGAAAGTAATTCCGTACAAAATATTGTTTCAATATTGTTTCAATATTGAAATTGACAGTTGAATTAACAAATAACACATTCAATTTGTCAGTGACATTCTATATATTAATCGTTTGCTTCAATAAAATTTTTAACTCTTTGATAGTAGAAAAATTTAAAACATTTATGAACATCTCATAAGTATTTCGAAAGTGTCACACTTTAGCAATCGAATTACGGTACGTCATCATAATAATGAGGCATTCTATACCAATGTATTCTACATACATTGTTTTATATCAAGGTATTCTAAACATTTCAATATATATCGTCGAAACATATTGTATAATTTGTTATCATACATAAAGAAATGCTTTAGATGAAAATAATCATTAATTGTAGCAAACATTCCGCCGTAAAATTAGAGAATGGCGCTACACATCACTATCGCTTACGTATGGATTCAGGTCTAATATACGTGCTTGAATTATAACGGGATCTTTCTATTAGAACCTTCAGGCACTTGATAACGACATACTTCTCAATGCGAATGAAATATTGCTCTTTACAGTATTCCAAGAAGTGGAATCAAACACAGCAATTACATTCCTAAATGCCATTATATTAACTTTATAATATTAACATTATCGTGTATATATATATATATATATATTATTATTAATATTGCTAATTATTATCTTAATAATCTAAATAATCTTAATCTTGATAACAAAAATTTGGTTAATTGTAAAATATATTACTCGCCCAGATCAATAATCAAATTAGATATAAATTTAATTTCAAAAAATTCTTTGTAATTGTCTTTTAAGTCTTACAAGTCCTATATACCAAGCCTAGGGCTTATCTAGGGCACATTATACACGAAGTACTCATCCAGTAAATTTCTCTAAATCATCTTAGACGAATGTGTCGCCTCCTCATGAATAAACAGCGCTTCAAGCAGTGGACATCTCTCTTAAGCTAGAAAAAAGGCAGAATGCCACATGTTGTACGACCTCATTCGTTGCTCTGCGGTTTAGCGCAATGACAACTTTACACTATTTTACAAGCAATTGAATGGCAACGATTAAAGAAACAAAAAATTAGACGTATTTGTATTTTCTTAGAACGATACAATTTTTAAAAAATTTTTTAAAATTTTAACAAATGTAAGAAACACATTATACATGTATGTATAAGATAAAAAAAATTGTTTAGCGCTTAAAAGTTTGATGATTACTAATTTTATCTGTTGTCTCATTTATATTTTGCAACTTACAATTATTGCGAAATTAGTCATATATATATATTTTGAATTTCATAAGATATTACATATTATTAACAAATGACTAAAATACATAAAAAATATTAATTTTGTTCATTGATATAAATTTATCTGATTTATAATTATGTAAACAATTTTTATTTTGATAGAAAATATTACAGAAGAGATCTTTTAATTTGAATTTTGTACTGCCCTGATAGCAGCTTTTCATTTGATTTCTTCAAAGATATGCTGCTAGTATAATCAAAACTTTGATGCCATGCTTTGATAATCGGCAATAATAATGCAGTGCCGAGCCTGCATTGCAATGCATGACGTTACAGCATTCTAACTCAACCTAACACTCAGTAAACACAGTTTCGCATGACAGAAAAGATAAACTTAACAAACGTCACATAGCAGATTTTAATATCGCATACTTCCTGGGAAAATGATAGCTGACATACTTTGGCACCTTTTGCGGAAACATGCATAGTTAGGAATTACTCAACCACGAATTTAAGAAATAATATTTGGTGTCTCCTTAAATATTTGCCGGCCGTTGTAGATCTTCCGAGAACTCATCACACGTTAAATATCAATATATCTTAGACAAGATTCAAATCGTTCTTGTCATTTAAATCAATTTCCTATAGGTAAAATAGTAGTGTACCGATTGAAATATGTGACTGAGCTCATCATTTAAGATCAAGTATTTCATGACACGTTGAATTAAATAGAGAAAGAAAATGTATTCTATCGTGCCACTTATTGTTAGTAATCTCTTACATATATATATATATGTATAAAATAATTGACGTTATGATCTGAAATAAGTAATACAATCGTACGATTAAAGCCAAGCAACATCAGTAAAACAAACTATAAATTTATTATTTGTGGTTGAGAATAGATGGTAGTTGTATAATACGAAGCGATTTGCAAATGACTCAATCACTGTTGTAAAAATGTCTAATAAACCTAGTCAGAAATCGACATCGATTCGAGGTCGATTCCATTATCATTTCTAATTGGGAACCAATCCTTACCCTACAAGTATGGATTACTAGTGACCGAGCGATTCCTATTTGTGCAAGTTTCTTTGAGTCTTTCGATAATTATAAATTATACTACATTTTATTATTTTCCAAAATGAAGTTCCAATATTTATTCTAGAAAGTTGATAGCATCTTGGTGAATTTTTAGAGATTTTTTAAATCATTCTGAATAGGTAAAGAAAAAAGAAAACGAACATCTAGTGACTCACATTTGTATGGATGAGACACTTGTATTTTGTATAGTAAGGGTTAATAATCTTCTAGACGTTGTTTAAGTTTCTGCATTGTTTAAGAAGTTATAAATAATTATTCATTATTTTGCTTCTCAAGAATATTAGTTAATTTTATACAGATATCAATGATAGAAAGTTTGTTTTAATTAAAAATGAACTTTGTATCAAAAGAAACTAATTAAAAAATTTCGACATTGCATCAGAACTTTTTGAAATTTTTAAATAAAGATCAAGATTGACTATTGTCTTTTCATAATTAATTATTTTAAATTGCTATTTCATATTTATTCAAATGTGTTCTGTCAATGATACAAAGTTCGTTTTAATTTGCCATTTTTGCCGTTAAATTTAAATTGAAATGAACTTTGTATCATTGACAGAGCACATATCGAAGAATATGAAATAGCAATCTAAAATAATTGACTTGAAAAAAAAATAGTCAATCTTGATCTTTATTCAAAAACTTTAAAAAATTCTAATGTATCGTTACATTTTAGTAACGGAATTTTTTAACTTGCCTTTTCTGCATATTGGTATTGTCATGCACGATATAAAACGCTGACAATTCTAATAAGTGAAATTGTTTTCGATGTGTTCTTGCGATAACCAGTCTACAGTTAACGCCTGCTTAAAAAGAAGGGAAAAGTTGTTCGGTAGAGAGTGGTTACATTTCCTTTCTCTTGCATCGGTTAGAGATAGGATCGCATCTATAATCGTAATTATTGACATTTCTAATTATGATAAGAACATTAATAGTCTTTTCAGAACTTAATTCATCCTGAAATATGCGATACATTAATATCTTGTTACATTCTACTATATTAATATTTGCGTTAACACATTAATTTTTTTCTTAAAAATCGTATTCAGTATCGCCCAATTAGATTTCGATAATTTCATTACATAAATCTTCATCATTTTTGTGTAAATATTAATGAGAATTTTACAATATGTCGTTTTTGTTCTTTAAATTCGAGAAAGTGCTTAATTTCTAGACCAACGTAGATTGGCATCATATGCGAAAAGTGAAATGTTATACAATATACACCGCCGTCGTATAGCACGTATCGTTCATAAGTAAAAGAGAGATAATATCGATCGGTTTCACTACTGCCTTTTTATATATTTATATTATACTTGAAACCATTAAGTTTCGCTTTCTACGTAAACCACAAGTACCGTAACATGCGGATTACCCGCATGATATACCACGGAAATCTTGAATCTTAATCCGGAAAATGGATACAATTGATCGATCCATAATATCAATGTAACAATCAAGCAAAGAATTTAAAGGATACACAATTATTATCTTCGAGACAAAGCGAAAGCAATTTACTTTTATTGAAATTATGCGATCATCTCCCATCAACAAACGAGAATGGATTAAAATGGATTGAAATTTTTTCTATCCGAATGCTTATTTTAAATAACGAATACTTTTTTTGGATTTAATTGGATTCAATTGAATTCAATTAGATACAATTGGATGCAATTGGATTGGAAAACTACATTTCTTATTCAAAATTTTCAATTGAACAGTTGAGTATTCACAACGCACAGAAAAAGCTAATATTATTTTTAGATTAAAAGACATAGAGATATATGATCCATGCAATTCCTATAAATGAATAAAAATACATTTAGAATTGAAAAGCATTTATTTTAACATTCGTGAATCAATATTTCTGAAAATCTGAATCCATTTCAATTCATTTCAATCCATTCTCGTTTGCTAAGCTGTTTCCTTTTCATTTTCTGCTAATAAAGAAAACAATCCTGTAGTGATTATAATGCTTGATTTCTGAAGTCAAGAGATCTTTCTCTTATTTTTTATTATATTTAAATTCTTTCGAGCGCGCTTCGAAAATAGCAACGAATTAGCAAGTAAAAGAAATAGAAATTAAAAATGCAATGTTTAAATAACGACAAACTAATGAAGAATTAATAAATGATATTACATATTTTTTTTATATTCTGTCATGCTGTGCATTTCAAGTCATGTTGTTTTGATCATAGTTTTGTTATCCCTTCTCCGCTTATAAAAATTCGAAAGTCATTTCCCAAGCAGAACAACAAGTCATTATAATATCAAAATGATCATTAAAATAATCATTAAAAGTCATTTTTCAATCATTTTCGATTTATTTTAACGTCATTTTAACGTTATCGTGACTTGTTGTTCTATACTTGAATCAGCATGCATTCTCCGACAAGAAAATATTTATACAATTATATACGAAATCTTGCATAAAATTTATGATCTGTATTTGTATGGAAATATTTACAAAAACAGGTATAGAAATATTGATTTTTCATAAAATACTAATAACTGATTGTGCAATTAATAAAATAGTATATATTGACAAAACAATAATATTCTGATGAATTATCGTGTAAAGAATTTTCTCTTAAAATATGGTAGTATGATGGAACAATATGGGAAATATAACAACATTATATTTCAAAGAATTTTTTACGTAAATCTCTCTCATTCTAATAACTAATAAACTACAATAAAATATAAGTTTAATTAATTTTATTGAAGTGCATGGTAAAGTTTTTAAAATATTGTACACCACAACTATATTTTCAATTTTTAATTTTAAGAGAAAATTCTTTCTGTGTTCTTATTATTAAATTGCAAAATTTTCGTCAATATCATTTATGATACCATTATTGTATATCATATGTCAATTTGTCTATTGGAGTAATTCAAGTATCTACATATTTTTTCTGAATGTAATGCCAGCGACCGATCGCCAATTAATCGATTCGCAAAAGAGAATTCTCTGAGAAAGGAAATCGACTATAACGTTCGATCATAGTGATACACGTAAGCTGCAAACGGTTGGAGGCTGATTGGCGTACTTTCTTTGATACGTCTCTACGCCGGCTATGATCACCTCGCTTTCGAGGTCAATGTCTAGGCCTGGTGTGTAAACCCGAGATGCGACTGACTCCTCTTGTATAGGCTACAACTTTCTTTGATGAGAATGACTGACGACGTTCGGAATGCAAAAATTTCTTGCCTCTCTACAACGTATAGTTTGTGCAGATACTCATGTAAAGCACACGGAAAATTTCAATTTATTATTAATAATTTTAATTATTGTTTGAAGCTTAAAACGAAATTAGAAGCGGTTTCGAGATGTTCAATACTTATTACATATTTGACCGTTATTGTCTTCAGAACTGGTTATTGTAGCAGAACGATATCAAGTTGTTAATTATTATGATTCCATTATAGTTATTCTTGTTGTAATAAAATAGTATTTATCCCGTCTATAACAATGAGACGACGAAGAGATGCAAGTTGCGTATAATTGAACATGGATCAACAAGCAACCCCTGAATCTATCATATGGATATATTGATTGTATAGACACGTTAGTCTCGTAATACGAATTAGGTTGTTTCTTTCCGTCGCGGTGATTTCTCCGTATCACGCAGAGCTGATATGTCCAATGCATCTGACAAATGAAGAAGCGAAAGTAAAATCCCTCAAACATGAATGTTTGCGTGTGAATGTCTTCGCACGCGATTTTACAGTGTTAATGGCGTAATACTCGAGCGATTGCGCCTGCCAAGAATTCCTCGCGAATGGAAAGCGTGTGCTTTTTAAGTAAAAGTTAAATGTAAAGATGCTTCCTGTTTAAATTGGAAGGAAACGAGATTTCAATTAAATTTTAAAAAGAAACACGGTTTAAATTGGAATAGAATCGCGGAGGAAAACGGCACTCCTATGATGCTGACGAGTTCGTTAACCTAAACTCATAATGGGTGGATACAAGCCATTTTGATCCATCTGCTAACTAAACTGCTTTGAATCGCGATGTTGCTGATGCTTTCTACTGTCACATGTCATATGACTAAGTGTGCGATTGACCGCGTTTGAACGTTTCGTCGTCTCGTTAAATGTCGTAGGATGACGGGCCGCGCAAATTTCGCATCTCTTCCCGCGGTTTGTTAAATAGCATATTAAACAAGAAAATTGTTTATGCGAATTACCGAATGCGACCTCAATCGAGCGCTGCTCGTAATTCCTTTGTTCAAAATCGTCGATCATCGGGAAGTGCGTATTTTACTTACAAGATACCGCTTTGCAATCATTGCTGAATGATTACTACATTTTAGTCTTTTGGTTGACGACTTTGTAACTCATTTTATATTCAAAATAGCAGAATAAAAGAAAATATAAAAGTGCGGAAATAAATGTACAGAGATAATAAGCAATTTATTAAAAGAAGAGTACCTGTGTCAACTCATTTTTGAACCACTTTTCAAATGTAGATACAAGCAACAACTGAGTAGATTAACGAGTCATTATGTTGTGGAGAGTCATTTTCAGAATATTGTGTAAGTTATTACCTGTATATACGCTTTAAAGATGATTAAAAAATGAGCCAAAACATGTAGTATGTCTTTAATTCTAGTAAATTCGCTATATTTAACTCATCTTATCTCAAGAAAAACAAGAAAGTCATGATAATGACTTTCTTGATGACACATTAATCGAATTAAAATGACATAAATTCGATATGATGTCAAATTGACATTATTTTGATTTTTTTCTCCTTTGAAGTTATTATTTTAACTTTGTTCTCCTTGGAATTAATTTCCGTGCTTGAACTCTTATATGTTTTTCTAATTGATTGTCAAGAGTCTTCTTATTTCATTCTATTAATCAAATAGGAAACATAATTAGGGTCTGACCGAAATCTTGATTTTGGTAAAAACTCAGAGTTTCGATTTGATTTCGGTTTCGATCAAAATTAAGAAAAAATTTCAATGGCTAAACTGAAACTGTATAAGTTGCAACGTGCTGGATAAACGTTCAAAAAACAACTGTTTGATTTTTATTATTAAGCTTAAGACAATTTGAATATAAACTTTAATGATCCTAATAATAACTGTAATTTGATTTCTTTTTTTGATTAAAAGTTGAGGCTGTAATATTATTATATTACTATAGTTAGATATTTTAATAAAATTTTGTTTTTTAAAGAGTGCAGTCACGATTTCTGAAAATCATATGATCTCTGTCTTAAAAAATTAATCCAAAAATGTCGATTTCGACTCCAGCTGAAAAAAATGTGACTCCGTTAGCTTCTCTCTCTTTTTTTTTTCAGTAAGACTTATCTAATTTTCGGTTTCGTTTTCGGCCGAAATTGAACGACAACCGAATATTCATTTTCGATTTCGATCGAATTCTAAACATAACGCACGCTAATTAACGGTAATTAACAATCTCTGCGAGAATTTTCAAATGTTTTGGGAATGTATTGTTCGTGCATCTTTAGAGCTCATACGCAGCTATAATGAATTGATGACCGAGATATTAAAAGTAAGACACATGAACAAATGACGAAAGGGGATATAAGTCGGTCGATAGAGCGTAAACCGATATAGCTAACGAGTCATTCACGAGCACAAGACAAGTGACAAGTGTGGTATAGTCTTCATATGCAGATACGATTAAATAACCGTGAAAAGTTTCGTGTTCATTTTAATTGGCACAAATTGAACTCGAAATTAACAAACATTTCGAAATCATTTTCACAATGTAACAAGAAAAGCATGCTTCGTTTTCGAGCAAATTCTTTTTCCATATTTGCATAAAACTGATGGATAACAATTTGACTTGAATGAATATCGAATGTAGCAATTCAAAAAGTAATCAGTTTCAAAAGGATTAAAATATTTCAAATCTTTCATCAATCAAATCCAACATGATTGCATGCTTATACAATTTCAGTAAAAATTATTGCATAAAAAAATAGTTGTACGTCATTTTACAACGATTCACATTAAACAAGAAAATAGATAGGCTATTAAAAAAATTAAATAGGTACACTGTTCTCTCTCTCTCTCTCTCTCTCTCTCTCTCTCTCTCTTCCCCTCTCTCTGAGTTTAGAATAAACAAGAACTTTATTTGCTACGTTTAGATTATCTGACATGACATATCTAACGATTTAAAAACTTTTCTTGATATAATCGATCTTTGCAAAAGACATCAATATTCGATTTTAATAACTGACATCTGTTTTAATCAATCGAATTATCCAAATCCATCTTTTGATCAAGTTGCACTTTACAACAAAGCGAAGATTTAAAGCGATCCATTATTACACGTAGTAGCATATTTCACGAGAAATTAGCACGGCCGATAATCCGAGTATAATTTTTATTCTATAGTCACAGCAACAAAACCATCTGGCATGGATCATCTATCTCTTACCCAAGAATATCGTTTTCCCACTGATTTCTCCGGTGTGATTATAAAGACGATCACGCGTGACCCTCTATTTTGTGGCGACGACCCTCTCTGCCGGTGCCGCCGCGATTACGACGACCAGAGAGTATCTCGTTGAGATACGCGAAAGCTCTCATTCAGAAGGGCCCGTCTATTGACGAAATAAGCACCAACTCGCCGGTGATTTTAGTAAAGTTCGCAGTGTAACTCGTTGTCCATGACGACGATCCATATGCGAATACAGACACCATCACTCATGAACACAGATCCTCGGTGTCGCCTGGTGATTCCTGGACAATCTACAGAGGCGGAATCGAAAGTAATGTGGCCGCCGGCACGCGACACGATCTATCGTCTTCTGTCAAGCGATAATAATTAGCTTTCACGTGTCTCACCACCTTGTCTCTGTTGTCGTCGCGTTTTCACGCACGTTGTACTCGAGGATGGAAAAACTATGGAGCAACGCTCTCTGGCCATTCCTCCGATCGCGGAGGGTGCAGGCGCTGGCCTGCCGCCATCATAGAAATCAATACAACCCTATAACAGGAGAGAGCTTGTACCTCTGAGTATACGGAATTCCCTCGAACGAGACAGCCGTCACTTTGCACTGATTGCGAAAGATGAGAAATTGTCTCAAAGTTTACAATCCGCGAGTAGCATAATTCATTGGTGAGACATTGGTTAAACATTGACGTTGGATCAATGGACGTTGGATTGCACCAATAAATTATGCTACAAGGGAAACCATGTATTGGGAGATGAACTTAATTAATCACAGCCGGCTAGATTATAATCAGAAGCCAGGCTTCTGCGTTCAGTAGAGAAAATTAATCAACGCTTAGTGATTCTTCTATATAATTGGTTCCTACACTTAAATCCAGTGAAGAAAGGCAAGAACCAATCATATTAAAGAATTACTAAACGCTAACTATTAGATTAGTTTTCTCTGCTGAACGCAGCCACTGATCTTCTTATCTTTCATCTATACGAGGGTCCTGTAGAAATAAATCTTATTTTTTTCACTTCTTCGCCCATATTTTAATACATCAAGTTAAGTCGCAATGTCAAAATATATTTGTCGAAAAGAATAACGAGGACAACAGAAAATGTATGACTTTCTATGTGCTTTATCTTTTTTGACTCACCTAGTGTCCACTTTACTGTTTACCGGTCCATCCACGCAATGTAGATTCTTCCAAGGTAGAAGTTCGAGACAAAGTACGGATTATATCCTTGGCAAAATTCTTTTTTCTTATATGTTAACATCGATATTAAAAGTCATACTATTAAAGTTAACTGGAATTTGTTCAATTTTCTATTTCTTTTTAGTTTTAGTTCTGCCCTTAGAAAGAGATAAAAATTCTCTCAATTTACTTTAATCATCTTCTATATTTCGTATCTAAATATTCTTTCAAAGTTTAATAGCTTCTCTTTTAACGCATAAACAGATATATGAAATTGTAATTTTAGATGACTGATTTTTTAAATCGAGCGCGATAATTGTTTAAACAATTATCTGAAAATAGGAGATTTCAGAATTTATATTCACGTTCAAAGATACACTCGATTTGCACCAAAAGAAGAAATACAACTGACAAGAAAGAAATACAAAAAAAAAGCAAAAACATATTAGCCTAGTATGCTTTTATATATTATAATAAAATAACACTTAATAAAATAACACAATAAAAAAACACTTTGAGAAATGCCTGCATATTTGCATTTCATGCGAAAAGAGAAGATAAGGCATCATCTCAGAAAATGAATGCAAATACTTTTTTTTCCACAATACAGTTTACTTTATTTTTACAGACGAGTTTTGCATTTTGGAATTACTGTAATTCCGATCCAAAGTGCAAGATTCGTATGTAAAAACAAAGTAAACTGTACTGTGTAAAAAAAGTATTTGCATTGATTTTCTGAGATGATTCCTTATCTTCTCTTTTCGCATGAAACGAAATATTGGGCCTCTCTCAAAGTGTTTTACTGAATATATGGAGAAACGATATATTCTCTCTAATTATAAAAATACAGCGATATTTTCGTTTTTATAAAATAATCTCAAAGAAGATAATAGATGATCTAAGAAGAAAGATTTTCTTTTTTATTTATTTATATATTTTTATCCTTGCGCTTTTGTACAAATAATACACAATCGAAGATAAATCACGCAGCCTCTCATCTCTTCGACTCTTTGGTGAATCTGCAAATATCGTCTCTCTCCGCCATCCTATCACTATGCCCTTGAAGAAGAGAGATGAGCAAAGGAGGAACAGGAGGTTTCAACGAGGCCGACGATCGAGGTCGGGTTTTAGACCCGTGTGACGTCTAAATGGATGGTACCGTTGCTAAGAGGAAAGGGAAGAACACGCGTGTTGCCATGGCGAACCACAATCTCGCGTTTCCTCCTCGTTCATTTGCAAAGCCTGCATCGGTACCTGCTATATCCATAGTCCGAATCAGACACCTATACCTGACCCACTCTCACTCTCACCTTTCTCTTTCCCTCCTGTCTCCTTTTAGATTTTCTCCTCACAGCAGTGGCTCTGTCTTCTCGCGCGCGTTTGTCCAAATGATAAGATATGTACACGCGTGAATGTACACACACCTCTCGTCTTTCGAATCTCTTCTCCGCAGAACTATTTCGTGTGCAAATACACGAATCGTTGCAAAATCAACGTTTTGTACAATATGCGCAACGCAACAATACACATTTATTTGCGTTGCTTGCAATTTTTGCAGTCAGCGTCTTTGCTTTTTTTCTTTCTTCAATATATGATTTATACTGAATATATAATTTATCTCATTTTTATATTTTAAATGTAAAAATTTTGGAGGATTTTAAGCAACGTGAGCAGACCTGAATGTTAATTAAATTCTTCGGGATACAATGTGCAAGAAATGCGCAAGAAATGCGTGAACGGAAGAACGACACATTTCAATTTATAGTTGCAAACATTAAAAAATGTAGGTTGTTGATACATCTCATTAGCAAACCGATGTTAAAAAATGTTAGTATATTACACGAAAAATTCCTCACGCGCGAATATATGTATAACTTCAATCGCGTGATGCAAATAGTGCATCTACGCAGAACAATAAATCATTACGCAATTCACGACGGATAATTGCAACAAGCACAAAAGCGGATGACGATACCTATAATTGGATTATATTGCGACATTAAATGATTGATAATTGATTAATTGCTGTGCCGCCCTGGACAATGCAAGGGATGCCGAAGATGTCGTTATCAGTTGACGATACGGTTCGGCTGAGATGAAGCGTGCACTTCCAATAGTTTTACTTCATCTATGGTGGAATTCTCTCTCGGAAATATGTTCCTCGAGGTAACCGAGCTTCATGCTCCTTTAAAAGCCATTTTCGCCTCATTACGCACAGCGTTTTGTTTTGTCGCGGAGTCTTTTATCGCTTTATAGGCGAAGATAGGCGAAGAAAAATTGCATGCAGCAATTTTTTATCCGAGTTGTGGAAGGCAATAGTCTCGATCCGATTCTTTCTTAGACGAGTTCAAAATTGGGATACATACAGAGACATTTTAAAGACATTTTTGCGAGAACCTACGTCTAAAAGATGTTTATAAGACGTTTTATTCGCTCCGATTCTAAAATCTAAACTTTGTGTTGTTTCTGGGTTTCTTAACATATATATTTCTAGAAAGAAACAAGTAAAAAGTTGCAGGCTGAAGCGAGCCGTTGTTTCCTAGACTCTGCTAGATAGAAAAATTTCAAGTTAATGTAGTCTATGAAAAATCGTTATGATTAATGCTGATGTACATATATTTATGTTAATGTTAACATTTATTTGTTTGTTCTTACTTTTTAATTTAATGATGTGCGCTTAAGAGCAATTTTTTTGCATACTTCTCGTAAAAAGAAGAGACAAGCTTTGTAAATATGCCTTCTTTTGCTTCTCCGTAGAGAGACACGATATCAACTTGCTAACAATTTTTCTCTCGCGCGATCAAATAAGTTATCTAACCGAAAAAATAAATAGTAGTTTAGATGAATGTTAAATCTTATAGGATTAGTATTCTCCCTCGTTTAATATAATGAGAATTTCCGATGAGTCAGTAACCAAAGATATAATACAATACAAATAAAACAACAAGCGTTAAACAAACTGCATTAATAATGAATGGATAAAACAGAAAAAAACTTTAATGATGATGAAAGAATTTTTTTCGCAGCTTGCTCAGCGATGTCAACAATTGCTCTATGACGTCGAGACTAATTTTGCCAGAACATTATGTTAAAGGTAACGTGCGGCTTACCAGGACAAGATGCTTACATTTACGTTTCTTGTACGAATAATGAGCTATATATAATAAAACTCTTTGCAGAAATTAGACCGCCGTCGGGTGCACCTGTAGTGGTAAACTTCAACATTTTAGTGGTTGATATTAATTCTATCAACGTTGAAGACATGGACTTTCGGTAAATTAAAGATATGATGATAAACTTCTTTTGAGTTATAATCAAAAATGAATTAAATATAATGTATAATTCCCTATATTTATAATAATTTAACTCTTATATATAACATGTGTTTTATTACATTTAAAAACTTAATCTTTTGAATTGTATCACTTTTGAAAAATAAGAGAATATGTAAAAAGTAACATTTTAATTTAAATTAAGTAATAGGATATATTTAATTTAAGTTATAAAAAGACAAAATAGATGTTCAAAATCTGGATGTAAAAGATTATAAAATTACAATTGTCTTTATTAGTGTAGACATGTTCGTCAGTCAAAGTTGGATAGAATCTCGACTGAATATGTCTGAAGATATTTTCGAGGAAGATGATGATTATGTAATACTTACCCAGGAATTTTTCGATAATCTTTGGCAACCGGATCCATATTTTTTAAATTCAAAAGTTTCCGGTAAGCCATATTTATCTTCGTGTTAAATTGAGCGGAATTCATAGTCCGTTCTTATTTCAAGACTTCAGTAATGTCTTAATAAGACACTAATATATGGTCTCCCTTGGTTCGTGATTTCTTAAGATGGTTACTGTACTTAAGACGGTTTTAAATATAAGATCTGATTGTGAATATTGTTCTGTTATTAATAATTTTTCAGAGATTGCGACTTTAAATCACAAATTCTCGTTGGTCACGTTATACCGGAATAAAACTATTAAATATTCTGCCCGAATTAATGCTATTGTTGCCTGTCAAATGGAATTTCAATCGTACCCAATGGATATTCAAATCTGCCCAATTTACATAGAAAGCTGTAAGTAAAGCTCAAAAGTCATAGCACATAAAAAATTCAAGATGTAAACAGTAAAAATCGATCAATTATAATAGAAATCTTATGACCTTACGATATAACATAAATAGCAAATCCAACATGTTAATTTCCTTACTGCTTAAGTCTTATGTCTTAAGTTTTGCATGTGTAAAGGTCTTAAAACTTAAAATGCAAATGCGAGTTCCAAAAACAATTTATAATGTATAAACATATATACTTTTATAAAATTATTTTTAAAACATACAATATGATAGCAGAAAAGAGAAAAGAATTATATATTCTTGAATTTCGATAAATTTATTCACTTGTTTCACACACAAATCCGAATTATTTGTTACAGTTTCCTATAATAGAAAAAAATTGCGTTTAAAGTGGGGCGCGGGTGGTGTTACGATAAATCCTGAATTGAAGCTTTTGCAATATGATATTGGAAAGCCCGCAATATCCGAAGAAACTATAGATTATATGCTCGAAAAAAATGGTATATTAAAATTTAATATATTTATACACATTTAATCTGAAATTTAATCAAGAGTTTATTTAAATCCCTTTGTCCGATGTTTATAATCATTGAAACAATGATTACATATATGCGTTATATTAAATCAAATCCATAAAATCCAAAAAAACATATATAACAAACTCTAATTATAGAATGAAAGATCACATGGAATAAAAAAAATCCTAATTAATAATTTGATAATTACCTCGCAGGAAATTTCTCCCGGTTGGTAGTCTTCCTTCGCTTCGAGAGGCAGATCGGCCATCACTTGATACAAACGTTCGCACCGTCAACTCTGGTCGTGATGCTTTCCTGGTTCAGTTTCTGGTTGGACTTGGATGCAATTCCTGGTCGAGTGGCTCTTCTGGTGACGAGTATGCTTACATTGGTAACGATGTTCACCGGTCTTAAAAGCGATATTCCGCCGGTGGCATATATCAAGGTAAGTTTGCAAATGTAAGTATTCCATACTTTCTGTACATCTCTTTATATACTTGTTGTAATACTATGTATAATAGAATATTGCCTCATATTGACATAATTTATTTTTCCTAATATAAAAATATACACGTTTGCTTATGCAGGCTTTAGACTTGTGGATGGCTGGCTGTATGATGTTCGTGTTCGCAGCCTTAGGAGAATTTGTCGTAGTCAAAGTGCTCGACTTGCGACATATTAAAAATGATTCGCAAAGTTTCACGGATTCTCGCTCGTTTTCGGTTCATGTCTAAATATTGCTCATAACAATCTTATTGATAATTTTAAAAGACTGTTAAATTTTATTTTATCTATTAAATACGATTATTCATTTTCAGCGATTAATGGCGATGGTGAAGAGACAGAGCATTTGGGATGAAGAATTCGTTTATGCAACCAAACCGAAGAAGCATATCAATGATCATCTACTGCCAACTCTATGGCTAGATCCCGAATGTCAGATAGTGCAAACGAGTAAAACACGTTCTCAAAAAATAGATTTCTATAGCAGAATTATGTTTCCTATACTCTTCTTATTTTTCATCGTTCTATACTGGCCAATAGTATTACTGAAAAGCACAATACAATAATATGAATTTTGTGATGCTCAGTATTAGCATTCCATATATAATCAGCACTTTTCGTATTTAAAATTTGTGAATGAGTTGTCGACTAGAAGTTTGAAATGTATCTTTATTTATATGATAGAAAAATAAATTTTTTTTACATTTCGTTTATTTTTATAAAATACTTTTGTATTTACACTATGGTTATGTTTCAAAATTGACTCCTAATTATTGAAAATCTGTAGTTTACGTACACTAGTTTTTAGTACTAGCAATAAATTTTGGAACACAGCCTGTATTAAAATTATTATTATTATTATTATTATTAAAAAATCGTTGTCTTACAAAGATTTAAATAAAGCTTAATCTATATCCATTTCTTCTATGGAAAAATCAGATTCATCATCTATCTTAATTGTAGAAAGCTTCGATACATTTTTCTTAGATTTTAAATCTCCTATTCTCAGTACATAGCTTATCGTATATTGATTAAAATCACATCTGTAAAAAAATGTGTTTCGAATTATTTCCATGTTTATAACATATATATATATACAGTGAAGAAAATGTAATAACACTTACATTTTACTAAGATCATCGTATTTCTTTTGCATATTCTTTTGCAGCATTAATAGTACTGGCATCTGAAGCGCAGTATTAATCCGAGACCCGTATTTTGTCAAGATTATTTCTACCCATAAAAGATAGAAATGTATATGCCTCGTTGATTCAAATTCGGATGCTATAAACTTCAGCAATTTCTCGATATAAACATTTGACATATTCGTCATCGTTAACTCAACTAAACAGCCAGAAATCAAACAAATATTTATTATATATCAAATCATTATTAAAATCATTAGGAAATTAATTTAAAAAACAAAAAAAATATATACATATATATATATATAAACTCACTTTCTTTGTATGGAATGGTCTCTATAACTTGCTGCGTTAATAACTTCTCATTTAACTTCAATGCCATCATTAATGCTGAAATAGTAACAATTGCATTTATTTGTTAATCTTATTATTTGTTAATCTTATTATTATTATTATAAAAATACCTATACCTTTTGCGTAATCGTATTTGTCAAGTGTTTCTCTCACAGTATCCGGAGTAATTCCAAGTTCCAATTGAAATGGATCAAACATTAATCCAATATCCAAAGAATATATTAACAATCCTTCCGTTGTTGCTGCTGCCCACGCTTGTCCTATTTTACAACATATTTAAATATACTTACTTTAAACAAAATAATTAAAAAAAATCATTTATTTCTACCTGTGGGAGAGAATTGTAAACAAAGTACTCTCACTTCCAGTTTGACTCTCCTGCTTGCCATATCTCCACTTCTAACACCTGGCAAATGTAACGATATGTTTCCACCTTCGCGATGCTCAATTAAAGCTTTGTTCCCAAATTCAGACATGTATTTCCTGTTTATAACATCCTGCCAAAATAGGAATTAAGAATAGATCTTTGTTTTGCAATTGCTTCTGTATTTATATTTAATATATAATAAAAGAAAAAAATTAAAACATTTTACACGATATTTATTATTATAAACTTACATCCACACCATCCAGAGATCTATTCTGAGTGATTTCATACTTTTTTAACAATATTGATTCTTTAACATTATAAATGCACACATTTTTGGAACGTCCACCAGCTAATATGCACGTGCCGTCAGCCGAATAACATAATGTAGTAAAAGCTCTAAAAAATAGAATTTAATAATGCATCGTTACGACAAACGAGATTTATTATTATAGCGTTTCTCGCTACACACTTGGACTGTAAATTCTTTTTCGCCGTGACGAGATCTGTTTTAGATCTACCAGCACCTAAATCGGTTCTACCCTCAATAAAGCCTGTTTGTCTTGCCGTTTTACATTCAAAAAATATAATCTGTCCATCCAACGTAGCAACAGCAACTTCTTCTCCATTTGGTTTGTAAGTTACACACAGAGCATCAGCATTTAATCGTACAGTCTCGTGTGCAGAGCCATTTTCAATAGCATTCCATATTTTCAATGTTTTATCCCAGGATGCAGATACTAATTCTGTACTAGCGGGATTGGGATTAAATACCAAGCTTGCAATAGGTCCCTCATGACCACTCAGTATCTGAAATCGAATATTTTAAGCGTATTATTTTGGTTGCATACTTAGTATACGTCTTAGTATACGTATATTATATATAATTTAAACTACATAATTGTTAAAATTGGAACAATACAAATCAACGTTAGATGAATAAAGTTATACACACCTCTAAAAGAGTCCCGAGTTTCATACTCCATAGATACACATCAAAGAAATCTTGACCACCCGCAGCAATAAATTCGTCACTTGCATCGATCGCCAAGCAAGAAAATTGTACAGGACGTGGCGAAGTAAGAGTACGAAAATTTCTGTACCTCGCTAAATCGTATGCTCGCACCGTTCCATCCAATGAAGCGGACGCAACGAATTTACGATTGTGACTAAAGAGAACACTGGATATCGATGAGATATGCTCGTGAAACGTAAGCGTACAAAATCCAGTTAATGTATTCCATAGTTTAACTTTTCCATCGTCGCCACCTGTTATAATATACTGACCATCAGGACTATATGCCAAACAGTTCATATTAGTTCTATGCCCTTGCTGTTTCATGGCATATGTTTCACTTTGCCATTCCCAAACCAAGAGCTGTCCAGCATGAGAGCATCCTATTGCTATCCAATCTCCAGTAGAATTCAATGCAATCGACGAAATACGCTGTCGAGAAATACTGTAAAATCACATAGTAATTTAGTTAATCTCTAATATCACATATAATTAACATAATATTAAAAGTTAAAAAATATTAAATCATATTTTATAATTAAAATATTATTTTATAATTAAAATATTATTATACCTTAATGAATGGATCAAATTAGCATGCGGCATTTCATATAAGAAAAATGAACCATTACTAAATCCAACAACTAATATATGAGTATCTTGATGATAAGCAGCTGTAGTAAGTTTTGCATCTTTACTTTGCTTATGAACTTCGTCTGCTAAATAGAAAGTAGCTTGCTTTTTATAGCCCAACATTTTGATTTTTTTGTCTTTCTCTTTCATAGAAACCTCTTCTTTATCATTTTGTGGCAAATCGTCTAGAAAAAAAAAATGTACATATTTTTATAAATTATTATTATACATGTAATATATGCTACTATATACAATACAAAAATTATTTTTTTTAATCAACTACATTCTAGTCAGTTTTATAATTATTTACAAACAATATTAAATTCAGGAATTTCATAGAATGAAATTTAATAAAGAAATTATAAAGAAATTTTCTCACCCGAGTCTAATAATTTCTTTTCGGCATAAGCCTTTTGTTTTTCAGTTTTCTCTATAACTTTGTCTATATCTATGTCATCCTCGCTATCACTATCTTTAGGTTTTTCTTTTTTTGAAGGCGGTTCCCATTCAACCAAATCATCTGGTTCAAGTGTACATTCCCAGACACACACTCGACCATTTCTGTAAAAGAAATCTTCCGAAATAAATAAGCGAATTCAAGTTGTATAAGATTATTGTGCAAAATTTCTTGTCAGCAAAAATAATTATACAATAAATTTAAACTAATACAATGTAAGTATGTTAAATTGTATCATTTACTTGCTAATAGTGTACACATCATATTGTTTTGCTTCAAAGAAACATGCCACAATTACATCAGAATGACCACCCAATGTAATCCATCTAAAGTTTGCCCATTTTTGTAAACTGTATATTTTTACAGTAGTATCCTTTGAACCAACTGCTAATAGTTTCGAGTCAAAAGACCAACTAACGCATGTTGTCTCAGCAGTAGCTCCATGAAACGCATGTTCCATAATAAATGGATTATAATCCCCTGTTTGTAAACCAGGTGCATTGAAAATGAATACTGAAATACAAAAACAATATATATTATTTTACATATATGTTATATTTTCGTTAATACATTTTTATAAATTTAGAATAGTAAATACTTACCACCGCCTCCTTTACAAACTGCAAAATGTTTTCCATCTGGAGAAAACTTTACACGCTTAGGATGTCCTTTAAATCTGTATTTATGTAAAATTACTTTGCTTATTAAACTAATAATATGAGTTTCGCCATCTGCAAGTATATTATAAAGCTGTGATTTCTCCTATAAATATTCCTTCATAATAAATATAATACTCCCTCAAATAATATTAAATAATTTTTAGTAATGTGTACAAAAAGAAGTCTTCTTACCTGTATTAATCGCTACTAATATATTTCCATTTGGCGATACATCAATTGTAATATAATTAAATCTGCTCTCAACAGGAAGTGTCATAGATTTATTACTAAAAAATCATTTTATACAATATTTTGTAATAATTATTATCATATAAAATTTATGTTTTTTTTAAAGTTGCATGATTTACAGTAAAATTAATACTTTTATAATTACATACTTTTTTAAATCAAAAATTGTGATTCGGTTGCCCACAGGGCTAATGACTGACGATCCATCTGGAGTAAAGTGTAAATCTCCTTTACGATAAACTGTGCCAAGTAAATTACTGAACTGTAACAAAAATGGAAAGCATTTCACTGTAATTTATAAATATATATCTCATGTATACATATATATATTACATGAAGATGATTTTATACATGTTTAAAAATTACCATATATTATATTATTTGTCTCTTTATAATTATCAGTAAGTGGACTAATAAAAGGTATTATAACTAAACATACAACTAAAAATCTTATTAATCGCAAATAAAAGGGAACATAAATATCAAAACATTATAGGTTAAAAATATTGTATGTACATAATAATTTTAAGTAATAAAGAACACAATTTACAAAAAATAAAACTCATAATAAATTCCAATTCTTCTGAAACAAAAATCTTACTTTATATGAAAACTTCATCTTTCCTTTACTAATATCAAAAAAATATCTGTTCAATCCACGTGTAAATACATCACATTGATCACATATGGCTACATTTTCATGCTGACGCTCGACGCTCAATTCGAGCGTCAAAACAGGTCACATGATCAAAATTGACGAATATCAAACATTAATTTTAATCACGTGACCTCTTTTGACGCTGAAAATGAGCGTCGAGCGTCAGCATGAAAAGGCAGCCTAAAAATATACGAGTGCTGTATACATACTACGGCTATGATCAAAGTCTCGCTACAAATACTTTGAAGTGTTTAATGGATCAATTAGAAGAAAGAATTTTACAAATGATCAATTTTACACTGATCAATTAAAAAATGCTTCAAAGAGTTTGCATCGCGTTGATCATACCCTGAATTGGTTGCATCATGCAGTTTTAAAGTTATCCTAGCGAGGACGCCACAAGTGTGATTTTCGTTACAATTTACTGCATTACCGTCGTTCAATTATACAATGAAATAAATGTATTTTATAAGAAATTATTATCTATTATTTTATAAGTTTATTTTTCTCAAAAATTAATAATGAATTAAAAAGAAATAATTGAAAAAAGTTACATCAACGTATCAATATAATTACAATAGCAAAAATTTACTGCATTCTGCAGAGAAAAAAGCTTTATAATCGTAAAATTCTTCAATACGATAAGTTTTTATATGTTTAGATCTATAAAGAATCAAAAACAAGAACCAATCGTTGAAGAATTTTACAACAGTTGTAAAGCTGCTTCTTTGTTGAATGTTTTTCAGAACAACCATTATATATCAGGGGAAACTATAGCATGGAGTCAAAAGTAATACGGCAAACGAGAATGGATTAAAATGGATTGAAATTTTTTCCGAATGCATATTTTAAATAGCGAATATTTTTTTTGGATTAAATTGGATTCAATTAGATTCAATTGGATGCAATTGGATTGAAAAATCGCATTTCCTATTTAAAATTTTGTATTGAACAGTATTCACAATGTGTTTTGTACAGAAAAAGCTAATAATATTTTTAGATTGAAAAGCATACAGATATGCTCCATGCAATTTCTATAAATGAATAAAAATGCATTTCAGAATTGAAAAGCATTCATTTTCACATTCGTGAATCAATATTTCTGATAATCTGAATCCATTTCAATTTATTTCAATTCATTCTCATTTGCTGGAGGGGAGGGGGAGGGAAAGGGGGAGGTATAAGTTGTAAACCTTATATTATAAACCAAATGTACGAGCGTAAGGAAGAGACGTTTGTAATATAAATAATTACAAATTTCTATCTTTTTCATACACTTTCGTATTTCCCAGCAAACGAAATGGATTAAAATTTTTTTAATGCGTGCTTCAAATTCATGAAAATGAATTGAATGGATTGAAATGGATTGAATCCGAATGATACTAGTTTAATATTCGAAAAAAAAACATTCATATTTAAGAGTTACAAATTTTATTCCTAAGACATTTATAATAATTATATCTCATTTATATAATTATATCTAAAATTAACTATTTCAAATTCGTATTAAAAAACGCACCTTAGATTTGAAAACTTAACACTTCTGGGATTATGAATCTTCTACGTTACCCGCTACACTATTTCTTCAATTGGTAAATGTGTTATTCATTCTTTACTTCATTTACAACTAGTTAAATTAGTAACGAAATTACCCAGCAAACGAGAATGGATTGAAATGAATTGAAATGGATTCAGATTTTCAGAAATTCATGAATCCGTATTTCTAAAAATCTGAATCCATTTTAATCCATTTCAGTACATTCTCGTTTGCTTGATTTGTTTAACATTTTTTTATGTAAGTGTTACAACTTACTCGCGTTATTTTTGATTCCTTTCCTCTAACAATAACAATTAACAAAAACTTTATCAACTTTCGGTAAATTATGAAAAAATATATAATTCTAAAGTTGATAAAACATATCTAATCGGATAACAGAAGACATTAATTAAAATTATGAAAGAACTGCGATTCCAAGAATTCAAATCTTTAGACTTGGATAATGGAAACTTGAAATTTTAAAAACATACAAAGTATTAGAAAATCATTTATATATAATTTAGATGAAAAATAATTCTATATAAATTATAAATTTCCTAAAATGTCTATAATTTTTTAAGTCTAAAAATTAAAACGTGCACAAATTCTCAAAAATTAGTAAAATATGAACGTAATTAGATAATAAAAATTAAATGAATTACATTACATAATATACAAAGAAAATTTTTTTACACAGATATTACTACATTTCAATTGAAGTTGAAAGTTTCTTCAGTAAAATGGTGTAATTAGGTCAGGG
>NW_012130076.1:5050690-5056655 GCF_000143395.1 Atta cephalotes
ACGTTAAACCTAAACTTAAACCTAAAACTAAACGTAACGTAACCGTAACAACTTATATACCTACCTACTATATATATATATATATATATATATATATATATATATATATATATATAAAATAATGAAATAAGTTTTATCTATAAAATATTATTTATAAAATGTGAAGAGAAAAACACATTCAGCGTAATCCGTTTTCATTTTATTATCTCTGTAATCATATCGATATTCACGACTATGTCATTTACTCTACTCTTTAAAAACTCGCGATACTCAGCTGACAGTTTAAATATCCGGTCATGTGCCTATATACGTAAATGGCAAACTCATTAAAAAGGATTGTTTTTAAGTTTATAATATATATCATCAAACAATATATATCATCAAACAAATATCATCAAATATCGTGGGATCGGAAAAAACATTTGCGCTATATTCCGCAGTAACAGAATTCAATCGAAAAAGACCACATTGAACAGAAAATCGAGCGGAAAACGTATGTCACGCGCTCGCGAGAACTGAATAGCCGATGCGTAGAAGCGATGCGCGTTGTACGCAACCAATCGGCGAGCCCAACGTTAGTCGACTGGGGATGAGACGCGATACACGATTGGTCGGCGGCTCGAGCTCACAGCCAATCACGAAAGGACTGATGCGACATGCCGCGACAGCGGCCACCTTCCACCGCGTTGATCGCTCGTCACTCATCACATGACCCGCGCCACTGTACTCCGGTAGTCCGGTAGGCCATATTTGACAGTGGGCCACTAGTTTAGCGCCGTGAGTGACGTGAAGATTGCTTTGCGTTCGACGATCCCGCGCGACCGATCTCCGTGCAACCTGTAAAT
Organism: Atta cephalotes; assembly: GCF_000143395.1. Taxonomy (NCBI): domain Eukaryota; kingdom Metazoa; phylum Arthropoda; class Insecta; order Hymenoptera; family Formicidae; genus Atta; species Atta cephalotes. The sequence continues at coordinate 5,051,536 of NW_012130076.1, forward strand.
ATACACCCGCGATCGACTTGACCGCCGAGATCCAACAAACCAGGCCACAATGAGTACAGAAGAAGCCCCGATGTACTCGCCGTTCTTTGGCGTTATGGGCGCCGCCTCTGCCATCGTATTTTCTGGTGAGTTTCGACTGTTTGTCCCGTCGCCACCTCGTGATCTCGCTCATTCGCTCGCTCGCTAATACATGCGGTGCGCATTGCGCTCGTTGACGACGTCGGCGAGAAGGAGACCGCGAGGCACGTCTTACAGGTCTTACAAGTCCTATTGCGTCTCGGGGTCTCCGCGTACTTGGCTCATTGATGTCGACGTCGCGCGTCAACGTTGTTCATCGACGTCGTCCCCGTAGGGGCGCCGATATAACGTTTCTCACGCCATTTTTCTCGCGCAGCGTAAGACAAATGAAAATCGTGCGAACAGCGCGGCGCGCACGGATTATCGATCCTCCCCGCGAACGGCGAAGAAGAAATGCGGAGGAGACTGGAGAGCTCTCATTTTCCACGGGGCGTACGCGGACGTGCGGCGACGTCATGTGCCGCGAGACGCGTGACGAGCCACGACAACGGTGACGTTATCCTTCGTAACGGAAACCGTAATAACGAAGCTCCTATGAAAATTTCAACGACCTTATCTTATCTCGAAAATTGAGGCTGTCTCGTTCAGCTACCGTTGATGGTTCCTCTTGTATCGTTTCGTTTTCTATGTCGTTTACTTTTGTTCCGTTTCCATTTGTTGTTCTCCCTTTAAATTATTTCTCTTCTTCTCACGCCGAACGTCTTGTTCGGCCCTACAGATTTGGCAAATTCCCGAGAAAAGATGGTCCAAGAAATCTGCGTCGGTCGCGCTCGCGCATTCCCTGTTCCTGGGGAACGCGTTTTATTCGCGAATTAGCGCGGAATAGCCAGACCGGGCGCAGCTGTTATTTCGTAATGCTGACCTCGGTCGAGCGGTAGCGACTTAGAATTTTACGAGCCTTGGAAAAGAGATGCAGAACGGACAGATGGATAGACGGAGGAAACAGACGGACAGACCGGGCGTGCGCCTCGTGCGTGTCACGAGACGCGTTCACGCGTTTCCCCGCCACGCCGCGCCGATTGTCTCCTGCTTTCTTACCTGCACCTCACCTGTACTTTTTACACCTTATCCTTTTACTTTTCAATTTTTTTTTGTTAATGTTAAACGGTGTCTACGATTAGATTTTAAGACGTAAAACTTAAATCTCAAACCGAATGAAATTGATCAACCACAATTGAATACGAAGAGAATAATCGACTGTGATATAATTTGTGACTGAATAATTTTTTACGATTTAAGACTTAAAGCTTAGTTTTTACACCCCTTAAAATTTTATTGTAGATGCCGCTTTACAGCAAAGTCGATCTGTCGTTTTCTCGATCGCGCTTCTTCTTGGAAGCGTCTCAGCTTAGGAAAGTATAAGTGCAAGAAAACTACAGATCATCTGCTTCCTCGTGAGGCGAATGCGCTCCCGACTCTCGACGCGTATCGATTTACAATTAATGATTTTCCCGAATTCGTGGTAAACGGTGACCCCCGGGAACTGCCGCCACCGCCGCTAGCGAGCGTCGCTTTTACCCGTCGGGGAAGATCAATACGAATGCCTTTTCCCGTATGTATGCGCTCTCGGCACTCAGCCTTTTCGTCGGGAATGCGGGATCGCGTCGTCAGGAGCAAAGGTCGCGATTTTCTTCATCACTCTTCCCTGAAGAATCGATATCGATCGCATAGATGACCTCCGTCATGAGATTAGATTTGTTCACTTTATAGATTTGCACTTTTTGCACTCAGCATCTTTGCTTTCTCTCTCTTTAACGCTCTATAATATATTGCGATGTGTGCTTCAACGGAAATTGATCGTGGGCCGATTCGGCAATCGCATCCGACTTGCGTGTATTGAGAGAATTTCGCTTCAACGTGCCTGCTCATTAATCTTCGTGACGAAAATTCGGCGAAAAAGAGACGAATTTCGAAATGCAAGAAGGGGTAGCCCACTTGTTTGATCTACAACACCTCGTGCGAGCCAAGCATAATCGAATTACGAGCGCTCAAGAGGTGTTTATTTATATATGATAAGGCATGCATATATGTTCGCACACGATAAGGTTCGTAGCAACGATGATTAAATAGCCACGAGCATGACGTTATTAGAGTAGGATGTTAGGGCTACGAGAAGAGAGAAAAAGAAAAAAATGACATTATTGCCTCTCCCAGCCACGCGCCACGCCTCCCTACTCACGAGATGGAACTTGTGCGATTGTCATGTGACTGCCAACGTGAGAATCATGTGACTGCGATTTCCAGGCTGGGCTGGGTCAGACTGGGTACCCGGTGTTACGGGGACACCTGGCGACTACTAGCGACGTCCCACGATCGGGATCGTCGACGACGACGCACAAGAAAGCAGGAAAATGACTCGGATGAAAATTATTTTCGTCGCTTCTCCATTGGGACAAGTTCGATCGATAATCCTTGTAATTGTCAAGGAATATACTGTCCAAAAAATACGCGTGATGCTTGCAATTTATGATTCCTTTTTTTTTCATTTTATCAAATTTTCTCCCAAAAGATTTAATTTGTTTTACGTTCGCCAATCATCTACAGCAACGGTCTCTAAAATGAATTCCCATCTTATATGTAACAACATTGTGAAAGCAATAATGGTGTAAGTCATTTTTTAAATCTATCATCTTGAGGACATTGATGTAAACATGAAAGAACCTTTTCTTTTTCGAAAAATAAAAGTGACTTATACATTATGATTTTCACTCCATGTTTTTTCTCACACAATTAAATAATTTTATTCGAATATTTCAGAGTATAGAAAATATCTTCAACTTTTTATCTATAAACTTTTATTAAATTTATAAACGATTAATGGCGGAGGAAAGAGTATGTAACTCATTTGATATATACCTTTGTAACAGATTTATTACTATATTTATATTATAGATATTTATATTATAATTTGTTACGTTCCCTTTTTATTATGAGAAGATATTTTGTAGTAAGATTATTTATATTTAATTATTATAGGAAAATAAAAAGAACTAAAAGCCTTTTGAATTATTCATTGTAGTCATAGACAATTAGAATATTTATGAGAATAATGGAGCAATCCGTAAGGTAACATCTCAAAGTGCTAAGAATGAGAATGAAGATTCCCAAGTTTGAGTTTCAATTTGAGATTCCGTTAATTTTTCGATAATTATTGCTAATATTTCTTACCGTGTTTATTTGTTATACTACGACGAAATATGCACATATACAATTATCAAGTTATCGTTCAGTATTTTCCGTTTCATATAAAATCCTGCATTATTATCCTATTTTTTATTTTACTACAACAGATGTTGAAACTACTGTCAAACTATCATATATTTAACAAGCAATTTAATTTAGCTATCTATAAATGTTTCAAAATGTTTTGTACCTGATTATTAATATTCAATTCTGTAACTTGTAAAACACTGAGATGTTGAATATATATAAATCAATTTACATGAATATATTATATAAAACAAATAATTCTTATTAATTTATATTTTTGTTACAATTATACGAATCACTAATAACGAATTATTTTGTTTCACAGCTCTGGGAGCAGCATATGGCACAGCAAAGGCCGGTACAGGAATCGCAGCGATGTCTGTCATGAGGCCAGAATTAATCATGAAATCCATTATTCCCGTTGTCATGGCAGGTATTATTGCCATTTATGGTCTTGTAGTAGCAGTACTCATTGCGGGTAGTCTTGGGAGAGCCCCTAAATATGACCTGTACAAGTACGTATCTTTTATACATATCAATCTGTTATTATTTAAATCTTTCTACATTAAGCAGCGTTTTATAATATGGTAATTAAATATTTTTACGTTTATCATACATGCTCTGTTAAAAGAATGTAAACGCTTATTGTTTGCAGTAGACTCTATAATTAATGAGATATTTTTGTTCTGCTTATTAGTGGTTTCACTCACTTGGGTGCTGGTTTAGCTGTAGGCTTCTCTGGTCTAGCAGCTGGATTTGCTATTGGCATCGTGGGTGATGCTGGTGTAAGAGGTACCGCTCAGCAACCTCGTCTTTTCGTCGGCATGATCTTGATTCTGATCTTCGCCGAAGTATTGGGTCTCTACGGCCTGATCGTCGCTATCTACTTGTACACAAAGTAAACGGTCAGTAGCGGCATCCTACTACCTGCCATGGCTCCATGCAAGACATGTCGCCTGCAACCAACAGCGCTCCCCGACTACTATTATGCTACAACTTGTTTCGACATATTTTACTTAATCACGTTACTCCATGCATACCTAATTACCATCTCGGCTCATCTCTGCGCGTTCCCCTGTCATACTAAAAAAAATGATTCATCTATTTAGCGTACGGACATTTAACCACATCCATGCATTATTTGTCACACGGATTGCATGATTATATCGAAGGTGCTGCGATTGAGAAGTGCGGCCGACTTTTTTTTTTCTTAATTTCGCGACACTGATGCGCAACGACGCATTTCGACACTGCAGTGTATGGAGAAGCGAATGTAAAGTGGGAAAAAACGAAAGAGTGTGGAAAGCAAATATCGACAGGGAAATACATATTTAGAGAAAAGATCTCCTGTGTTAATCCCATCGTCGAACATTTCTTTTTCACTGTATAGTAATCATTTATAGCTTAGTACGACATTGAATTACCAGTTAAAGTAATCGGCTCTACTGAGTGTATAAAGGAAAATATGTTATTGATAAAAGAATATTTAGCACAATTATATATATATATACATATATATATATATATATATATAATATATTATAAATGCAATCGCGAAACGGCAGGTACGCGAATAGGAAACACAAAAGAAAACTAAAGAAACGAAATTATATCATCGGAATAGAAATATGTAAGAATAAGTAACACGCAAATTATGCGTGGTAAAACGGCGTAATATAACAGAGCGAGAAAGGAAGAAGAGAGAGAGAGAGAGAGAGAGAGAGAGAGAGAGAGTAGTTATGAAGATAGTACGTACGAGAACAAGTACTCGTCGTAGTAAGTAAAGTAAGTAGTTAGTAACGTAAGTAAGTTAAGTACGAACGTAAGTAGTA
>NW_012130076.1:5056815-5061083 GCF_000143395.1 Atta cephalotes
GAGAGAGAGAGAGAGAATACATACCGTATGATGGTAAAACCAATGATCATCTGAGAAAGTTATATGTACGCTGATAATAACATGTAAACGGAGGATAATTTGTACATTCCATATTAAGTTCGTTCAGTATAGGCGAGCGGGTGTTTGGTGACAAAATTCACAAAAATTGTAGCCCACGCTGCGTCGCATTCTTCAAGAAATTGGCCGATCGCACATGCATACACACACCTTATACGTGGGGCAGCAGCCGACAGACGGATTTGTGTCGTCCTGGGATGGATTGTCCTTTGGGAGCTGGCAATCATACTCCTTTGTGCGCGCAGTCCTTCGATCGATCGCTACCATCTTTCCCCACAGTCGTTCGGGTACAAAAGAGGAGCAAAAAAGCCAAATCCATACGGAAAGTGCGAAACCAGAGCGCCCGCTTGCCACTTTTGACTGCGCAGTATTTTCTACCTAAGAAAAATGCAAACAAGTTTAACGATATAGGCGTATTTCCGATGAAGAGAGGAAAGGACTCATCGAATTGATAAATTTATTTGTCGGGGATAAAAATGATCGAAAGGATTTAATAACATTTGTCTGGAAAACTGCCACTCTCGCTTTGGAAATGCACTTGTATACGTATCCGAGATACAGCAAAAACAATAGTCATCTCGACGGGAACGAAGAACGAGCGATAACAAACATGGAAGAGAAGTTGCAATTTTCCGGAAACTTGCGTAGTTTAAAAAAAAAGAAATAAGAAACGAAAAAACTATACACGAGCGAGCCGGGGAGCGGTGTGGTGGTGATTCGTTTGCCTCTTCATTTTTTTTATCTTTTTGTTTTCTCCTTGCAACGGGAATCTTCGTCGCTTTATGCAGGTACGCTAAACACGTTTTATCGCCAACTACCCTTCTTCCCTTTATATTTTTGTCCATTGTATATTTTAATATGTACGATGTATCAGGGGGAAACCGAACGTGATTATATAGGAAAGCTACAAGTAAATGAAAAAAAAAATGAGAAAGACGAACCCGGGGATTTAATTATAGTTGTGCGTGCGCGTGTGATGTATGTACATACCACCACGATGCTTCACGCTACGATAATTACAATTTAGGCTAACTCTAGGTTAGGTATTGTTGTATACCAAAACCTCGTAGCTGAGTGAACGGTAATTATTCGGGTATATGCGAGAGATTGTGTGAGAGCGAGCGAGAAAGAATGAAAGAGTGCGAGAAGAGCGTGAGAGTAATAGAGCGAAAGGTAGATGCATCTGGCAGAGGGAGCAGAGAGACCGCTATCACCACCGCTGCCGCCTCCCTCCCTCCCCCCCCTCCGTTCCCCGTCCTCGCCCTCAAATCCCAAACTCTACTATCTTCCAGTGTTACTAATAGACTCATTGTTGAGCGCGAAAAAGTGATACTGATCGACGATGATTATTTATGTTATAATTCGTCCTCGATGTTACAGAAGAATCGTGTTTAATAAAAATTTCATTTGGACAAAAAAGAAAAGAAAAGACAGTATTCGGCACTCAATTAACCAGTTCAAAGCATCGCCTGGGATCGAGATAAGCGGATTGAATTTTAACGAGTGTTCAGATTAGTCGAAGTTTCGAAAATGCTGAAAGAAAAAAAATCGAAGTTAAATCTGTGAAATGAAATGATTGTATATTTCTTTGTCTGTTTTCGCTTCGCTGATCCGTTAAAAAATTTGCAACTTTTTTCAGGGACGCGATGATGATTCATGGCTACATTTACACAGTGCATTTACGTTTATATCCCAAATTTGACTTTCAATTATTTAGGCTCCTTGACATAAACAGTGATAGATGATTTATCTTCTCTATTAGGCTTCGTTTTTTTAGACCTAAAATATAGACCGCAGAATAGGTCTCTCGGTGTAAACGTAGCCATTCTTATGCCATTAAAGAATGAATGATCAAAGGAAATTTTTATTGAGAAAGATGAAAGATGCGTTTTTTTTTCTCGAGATATTGCCTGGTCTCTGTCCCCTTCGGACCCCCGAAGAGAGAATACAGTTAGAATTCGAGCCGCTTATTCTAAAACACTCCAAGTAGCAAGTGACGTCAAATGATATCATTAATAGCATTTTAATGATGTTTTTAATGTCAATAAAACTTCATTAAAAAAACGTCATCTTGATCCTTAGATCTTTGAAAATTACATTTAGGCGTAAATATACTTCTTAAATAATTTTAATCAATTTTTTTCTATCACTGCCATTCAATCGAGATGAGGGGGAACGGAACACGTGTTTGCTTTAACACTTTTCTGTTGCGATTCTTTAGGCTATATTTTAACAGTATTATGTGCAACAAATTTTGTAGAGCGGGAACACTGCAAAAGACGTTGGTTGCGTTTCACGCTGTCTCGGTACTTCCGAGAATGATGATAATAAAGTGCGAACTTGTCCATCCGAATCATAAACACTTGTATCTCATTTATGTGAGCCGCCACGATCGCACTTGCGTAACACGCATCTAATTACGCAATCGAAGATTCCGAAGACGCTATACGATTGTGGGCGTACGCGATTCTGAGTAAGTATTATCCTGAGTACTTCCTCGTGATCATGTGACAATATCCTGTTATGTTTTCTTTGATATCTATTCAATTGATCTGATATCAACCGAGCATGAATTTCGCATGATAAGATAAAATAATTGAATCGCTGTGGAGATAAAAAAAAGAAACGTTTCCATAGAAACTCGCATTTTTTTCGCAGAGGCGTAATGACGATTATTACGTAGACAAAGAATGGTCCTAGGAACAGTTTTTATTGACAGAGATAAAAGATACGGTTTTTTTTAATCGATTTTAATATCTAAAGGGAGGGGAGAGGGGGCGAAAACACTATAAGAGTCTACATAATGTGGTTCGATTATTCGCGAAATAATACTCAAGATATTACACATGGATCAATCGGTATGCGTACGTTCATTCGACGAGCCGTATATAATTATGCGTGAGAAAATAAATTAACAAAGTTCACGCACGCATACACCCACACGCACACACAGTTACTCTCTCGCGGAACGGAGGCGAGATGTACCCGCATATACGCGTTGTAATTCAGCAATTAAGACACGAATGTTGGTCAACGGGAAACATAGTGAATGTACGAATGTCCGATAACGTATTACAATAGTGTTACAAACGTTTTTCTTTTATTCTCTTATATACGAAGGGACGACCGGGTGATCAGTCCTCGTAAGATCCTCGCAGCAAGACGCGGTGCTTCTTGAAACCGCGAAACTACGAATAGGAATTCGATCCAATTTAATGTTCCTTGGATCAGACAGAAACAAGGACACGTCGCGAATAATACGCTACCATCCTATTCCGCCAATCCCTCCGACAAAGTATCGTCGCATTATGATCTACTTATTATACGCCGCTTCGGTTGCGAAGAAAAATTCTGGTTAAACACATTCGACGCGCGTGTATCCGAGTGCTGTCATCAAAAACTGGCTCGTGAATAATGTATGATAGTATGACATATTCGGATGAAGTAACGGAAATATTGAGTCTTATATTCGTATTCATAGTATCAGCCTTATATTTAAGGTTTCCTTAAATTTATCTTCAGATACTCTACGAATTATTTCATTAGCTGCTGAGCTAATGAAATAATCTAAAGATAAATTTAATTATCTAAAGATAAATTTAAGGAAGCCTGAAGTACAAAGTCTGACTGTGAATAAGGGCATTAATCGATCGATGCTCTCATCACCTACATTTTTTATCTAATTAAAAAAAAGGTAATGCTCTTTAGAGACAAAAAAACGCTTCAGTATGGCGATTAAATTATGGCGAGAAACCGTGGAACAATCAAGAATACATATGTACAATATCTTACAACGATAACAAAACCGTACCTAAATTTTTTCGGCGTCGTATATCCCGTTTTTACATTACTAGTTTTACAAATTCGGCAATAGGAACCTAGCCAGTTATTTGGAAGAAAAAAAAGAGGCGCTGAGTATACAGGAGATTAAGCATCTCTATCAAACGAAGAAAAAAAATGAAAACGGACGCGATATATTGCACGAAACTTCCGGTTTTCTTAATTACTAATATATCGAGCCGATCTGAAAATTATACAACTGCAATCGTACTCGATGACAATGCGAGAGATACATAGCTGTTCTCCACTCACATTCATCTCGATTAATACACGCGAAGACGCGATTTGCACGTATGGATTTTTTTGTATTCGATGATCGAACGAAATATAAAAAAAATTACGCATATATA
>NW_012130076.1:5061420-5081300 GCF_000143395.1 Atta cephalotes
GTACTATATATAGTGTGTGTGTGTGTGTGTGTGTGTGTGTGTGTGTGTGTGTGTGTGTGTGTGTGTGTGTGTGTGTATAAAGTGGGAAATGTGAGGTGAGGTGAGGTGAGGTGTGATGATCGGTCATCAACGCAACAACCAGAGGGCCATTTGTAATAAATTACACCAAGGCATATTTTATTCTTTTTTTCCTTTTAAATACGAGTTTTAGTCGTGTCACTAGTGTTCGCTAATTATTACGTTAAATGGATGTGATGTTGGCTGCTGGTTGTTATTATAATTGTAATTAATTAGTACTTATTAGAATCAAATGGCGCAGCAAGTAGATACACGGGCAAACGGTGTTGCTCACTTTTTTTCATTTCTGTTTTAATTTAGGGGTAATAACGCTTGTACTTGGTGTATCCTAAATTGCAATCTAAAAATTTCATTCTTGTTCCGAAAAGAAAAGTGCTTCACTGTTTACGTACACTACTATCGGCCCTTTGCTTCTGATTAATTTCGACATATTTTTTTTCTTTTTTAGTCTTCATTAGAAAGATGTAGATATATTTCGGTTATTGATAATAATCAATTATATATAATTAATAATAATAATATTAATAATCATAGTAATAATTCCTCGTAATAAATGTAATGCTTGGTACACAGAGATAACAAAACGACTCCACTTATTGCCGCGAACAAAAAGGATACTTACAAAATGTGACACATGCACAATACTAGACAAAAACTCGGATAACACAAGAATGACCAGATTAATTTGTTTCGTGCTTTTTCTTTTTTTGTTTTCTGCACCATGACCATACAGTGGCGTAGTATCTTGATTATTTCTGCTGGCCCAATATTATATTTTATAAATTATACCGATATTTAATTATCTAAAAAAAAGATTCTAAAACGTCTTGCTTGAAACGTCTGTCGTATACCACTCGTTGACTACAAACTATCTTATTCCTTTCAGACATGATTGTAAAGTCCGTTCTTTTTCCAACCACGCATGAGGGCTTGAGACAGACTAACAAGATGTTTGCAATTCTGGATGATGATAACTCAATTAGTAAAACTGAAACACTTCCTGTGATTCAGCGATATAGATAGTAAAACTCTATTCCAAATCATAGATAGTCTGAATAATGCTCTCGAGGCTCTTGCAATTAATTCTTCTCATCCTCGTCGTCTTCCTCTTCTTCCTCTGATGCTTCAGCAAGCCATGTTAACCAGGAATTTACCTATAAATGATAAAAAATTTTTAATCGTTCAATTTAAATTATTCGATTAAATAAACAACGTATTTGCTATTTAATCTTAATTTTCGAGAAGTTCGAGTTTGACGAAAATTGACGTAAAAATTATAACAAAATATATTGTTCTTAATAATGTGATTATAGCAGTGCTAGAATTTACTTGCACATTTCGGCCTATTTTCAACTTAGTTCTTGTCCTTTATTTCAATTCGCAGCCTAAATGCCGATCGGTTAAAAATCGGCCCAAATGTGCAAATAAATCCCAGCACCGGATTATAGTTCGAATGAGAACTAGATGTAGATCCAGATTTAAGATTCGTTTAAATACTTTTAAATTCTACTGTGCAATTGTAGCAAACTCTTAAATAAAAATATGCTATTTTCTATATAGTAACCGATGTTTAATAACCGTAATAATTGCACATTTACCTGGAATAATGCCTTGCCCTTGCCCGGATAAGCATCGGTAACGGTGTCTCTCCATTTGTGGTATGCTTCCTCTTCGATAACTTCAAGGTTATAGAGTGCTATGAACCATCGTAGCAGCAGCCCTTTCGGAAAATTGTGCGAAAAGCAAAACACTTGAAGCGCATGAAGAGCTGTAACTTGTGAGTCGATGGTAGTCAGGAATGTGCGAATAAAGCGTGCATATTTCTGCAATAACGCACTTTCCTTCTCTTGCAGTTGTTTGTCTGGATTTACGGTCGGATCAACACCGGGCGCCAATGTTGTCTCCTATTATATATAGATAAGAAAAATGTTAAAATTTTACAAATTGTAAGATTCTAATTTTATTAATAATTGTATTTTGTCGTGTAAAATAAAATAAATATGTTCAATAAGTTTTACTAACCCCAGTGATATACTTGAAAAGTACATTCATCATAGCATTAATGAATGCGGGATCAGAATGGTGTTGGGGATCCAGCTTCTCCTTGATCCATTTATAAAGAGCATTGGGCGCCGGATCGGCTTCTAATTGACGCCACATATCACCCTGGATTCTGAGAAGAGGATAGAGGAAAGTCAATTCCCGATCTTCCAAGATCTCACCCAAACGTTCCTTCGTTTTTTCTGCTTCTGGCAGTTGGCTAATAAGATCCACTTTGCTATCGTTGAAGATTTGCGTAAGTCTCGCCTTGCCCTGGGTTTTGTGAAGTTGCTGTAGGGTCAATAGAAACAGTGGATGATGACGACCATTTTCTGTTTCCGAGGCGAGATCCGTCAATTGGATTAAATTGTCCACTATAGCCTTAGCTGTCAGCAAGGCAACGTGGGATGCTACCAAAGGCACGGTACTCTCCTTCTCCGAAATACTGGCCACTAATTCCTTCCATCCTTCGTTCACTTGCTGTAGAGTGAGCAAGTTTTCTTTTTTCAATTCAGCTACGAACTTGGCAGCGAGTTCACGTTCAGAATCTCCACGATCTAACGTGTTCGAATACATTGTGCAGATTGCATGGCGCAAGAATCGTTCGGGTATCTTAAGATCTTTGAAGGCTGTCAGAGCGTCTTGCACATTCGTGTGGGACACGAGGTCATCCATTAAGGCATTCACCTTCTTCAACACTTCTTCTCGTGTCGGTCCTTTGTCTTTTCTGTCCCTAGCTTTCTCCCGTTTGTCTACAGGACCTTGTTTGATCACAATAGCAGGTGGTGTTTCTTTGTGCAGTAAAGGTGAGCTAGGCTTCAGAGCAGTAGTACGTAAGAGTGGCATGTCTGAGCCCCGTCCTGGGAACAAATCTATTATTTTTACGATTAATTATCACTATATAGTCTACATGATTAATCTATCAGTAATAATTTTTCATTAGCGAAGATGACATGAATATTTACCATTGTTGAGAGGTAGGTTTAAGTTGATGTTGGTTTGTTTGAACATCATTGAATTAGCTGAGGGTCTTAGAGACACTTCTTCTGGATGTCCTCCGATCAGCATCTTATTTTTGTTGAATCGAAGTTGTTCTTTATTGCTATCTGTTGCAACAGACAGAGTAACAAATATCCATAAGAATTATTATTTGTTATAATTATTTATTATAGTTAATAAAAAATAACATTTAATTTATCGCTACTCACTGTTATTAAAGTTTTGCGGTAAATTATGTTGCGGTTGGTTGCGTTTTCCCTCATAATTGTTCTGATGACGACTCTGGTTTGGATAGTAGCCTGCTCCTGGCTGATTACGTTGGTTGTGGCGGCCATAACCAACGCCAGGAGTTCCTGCGAATCCATTCGGACTGAATGGTGGTGGTGGCATACCGAATGAGGGGGAAGTCAATGGTATACTTCCCATCATCTCCACGTCTAATCCGCCTCGTCCCATTTTTCGTAAAAACTCCGCACCGAGGCGATCCTCTCGTCCTCTGTGGAAACCGTTTCCCCGCGATGGCTCCTCGTTGTCGTTGCGGATCTGATTAATCGGCATAGGGCCTTCGGTGCTTGTGGCCTTGCGCGGTTTCCAATCATCACGGCGTAACTCAATCACATCACGCAGCATGAATTTGATGCGTAGAGGAAGATCCCTACTCTCTGCCAGAGAGTTCATACGTTTGAAGTATTGATCCATGAGTCCGCGGCCCTTATCCGAGTCAAGGATACGACCGCAGGTACGCATAATCTGGCAGAGGCATTCGATATCCTCCGCCGCGTCCCCCCGGGATCCCCCTCGCCTTTTCTTCTCCAGTAACTGCTGGATGCAACGATGTAAAATCGGCTCCGATACGATACCCAATTTTCCGAGCTCCCCAATGAATTTGATGTTACCAAGCATCTTGCGCTTGGCCACCTGTCGGCGCTCTTCTTCTTCGGGACCAAGCTCATCTTGATTCTCGAATGCCTCGCTTGCTTTTGAACGATTTTCGAACTCGTCTTTGCACTTGTTAAGTAAAAGAACTCTGAATGTGCTCTGGCCTTTTTGACTTTCATCGATCGGTTTACGGGGTTCAAAGTTTGCGGCTTCGTCAGACAGCTGTTTGCACAGCCGTGCGTACATAGAACTGTACTTGGGTTCATCAAGTGCTTTTTCGAAGATCTGAAAAATTGGTATTTCATTGAATCATTACAATCTGTATAATGAATAATCGTTGTTTATACGTACCAAGAAAATAACACCCTTGAGAATCACATGGGAATTAAGCTCAACGTTGAGCAGGTCGTTGCTCAGCTTTGCGAATTTTTCCGGTGTGAGCTTGTTAAGAATACCCCGCACCTTTCTAAAGATGAGATCATTTCGGCTTTCTGGGGTGAGTGCATCGCGTCTAACAGTTGAAGGAGGGATCCAGCGTTGCTCAGTGGATAGGGAGCGAATATCGTCCCTGGAAGGCATCGAATTTTTCTAATGTCAGTGTCACAAGTAGCAACGCAACGATTTGTGCTGATCTAATAAGTAATCGCTTTCTCGCGTTTGTATTTTTTTTGTTTTTGCGTTACTTCCAAGGTAACTTTGTGGACCCTGACCTTCCTCCCGAGACACGAGAAGCACCCCCCGGTCCTGTGGGGTTGTCCGTTGTTGCGCGTGTTTTGGCCCCCTTAGTGATAAATCACAGCACACAGATCTTCCTTGAGGAAGCTGTAAAAATCACGTCGCACGTTAAATTAAATATTCAACACATTTCTCTCAAGTATTGCTTATAAATATTAATTGTAACTTATATCAATAGCATACCTATATTATATTATATTATTTCACGCTTGAGAATTTGATTTGTATGTCCCAAGAATTTTAACTTTTGAATTAGTCTATTTGAAATGCGCGCTTTTAAATGTAACTCAAATCCGTACACAATCTTTTTTCTCCTTTTTCTTTTGCTAAAAAAAGCGATCGCAAACACGGTTTATCGCTTCGACTAACGTGCCGTTGCAATGAACTCGTTCAATAATATTCGAGGACATTCCTTTCATCGCTACCGTGACCCATATGTGCCATTTACAATCGTAATTGCGCATGCGAGCGCAATTTTAGAGAAGGTTCTACTTGCGCGCACGATAAATGGCGCATGCGAGTCCTACGGTTAATGCACTCGAATCAAGTGGTTCAAGGATAAAATCATCAGACGGGACGTCACGTTTAGTGAATCGATTGATTACAGCAATTGGCGCACAGTCTTTTCAAGTAAAAAATTATAAAGATTACACAAAAAAAAAACAAAAAAAACGAATGTAAAACTCTAAATTAGGTTGACATTAGACAACGACCTTCTTTCAAAAACGAAGCTCTTGCTAAGAAAAAAGTATTTCAAGATTATAAAGAGGATTCGCAGTTGGGGGATTAGGAATGCATCCGACAATTTCGAGACACCCTGTAGCCTTCGGAAGGTCTTCCACGCGGACGAGGCAAGGACCTTCTTTCCCCGGGGAAGAAGACGGCTTTGATCTTGCTCGCCTGCTTGCTTACCCGCCCGAGAACAAAACGATCGAAACCTATAGGGTGAGGGGAACGTCGAAGGGGAGCGTATGTGGGGCGCGGCTCATGGTCAGACGGTCAATGAACCCTCTTCTCTTAACCCCCTCCTGTTTCACCTCGACCGATCATCTCGCGGACCCTGCCGTCGTTCGGCCGAGGTCGGACGACTTCGTCAGGCTGCTCGACGGAGGTCGTGCCCGTCCGGCCGCTTCTACCGGGTGTCCCAAAAACCCTCAATTAGAAACGATCGGCAAGTGGATGACTATGCAAGTATGAGCGATACAAGTAACACATTGGTATCTTGTAACTAATACTGAGAGAAAATCTATTTATTTAAAAAATAGGCACAAGGAATAAAATTGATACTTATGAAAAGAATTCATGTCTCTAATAATTCGATCGATTAATTTTTATACTATTAGATCTGTCTGTATGAAATCGCGTCAGACGTATAATTGATATCTAAATTGAGGTTTCGCACTTGTCGAAACAGCATTCGCTGTTAACGAGAAAGAAATCGACGCCCGCATTTAGCGTCAAATGTAATAATGAGAAGGCAAGGCTGGGTTTTACGAAAATAGCATTCTCTAAACATTTGGTTTCAACTTGACGGTGTATGTAGCCTGGCTTAAATGCGCAATGAAAATATCCGGTCTCTCACGGACGCATCCATGAGCGATCAGCGTGAGCTTGAATACCAAACGAGAGAAAGAGAGAGAGAGAGAGAGAGAAGAGGAAAAAATCAACTTGTTAGAATGCATCGGAGCAAATTTCCGAAGAACGCAAGAGATGCAAAAACCGAAGATTGGCCTAAATCTGAACGTCGAAAATACTCATCAACGTGACACGGCAAAATTGCCACGCGCCGGACTTTGCGTTGTCGAACTTTGAAACGATAGACTCGCGGAACGTCACGCACTCGCCACGTGATACATACACAGGATGGTTCCATCCGAATTCTCAATTCGTCTGCCATGCACCGTTGAGAGTATCAAAAATCTCGACCACGTGCGATCGAATGGCCTTCGAGCATCTGCTTCATAAGCACGTCTCGCATGTTAAGTTGCGATGCATAGAAACGATTAACAGATAGCGATACCCGGAGAGAGAGAGAGAGAGAGAGAGAGAGAGAGAGAGAGAGAAGACAAGAATTCCGCACGACAAGCTGCAACCGGTATTCGTATAATCCACGAGGTCAGGATTACAAGAGTATGCACGTGTCGGAATTCGCAAGATATTAAATGACAGAGATGCGTACAACGAGAACGAAGGCCTTTGCCTATCGCGTCTTTTAAGGCTGGTTTCTTTGTCTTTTGACAAATACGACGAAGTGCACATTTACGGCTCCATCGGCGTTACCAGTTATTTAATTACTTATCCGAAAAAAAAAATCTGCACATATTTCCGAGATGCATCAACCATCATATGAATCGTTTGTTTAGTAACCGCTAATCGGTCGCAACGATGATTTCACGAATGTCCTACAGCAACGAGAATTACGCCGTGGAACGCAGAAATTGCATCGCAATTAATGATAAACACGTGATAACGAATGATAAAAAAACCGTTGAACAAACAGTGACAATTAATAATGCTGACGATAAACGTAATGAGTAACGCATGGCAAAGAGAGAGAATATTTAATCTTCCGCTGGCAACATGAACTCTTCCGTCAGTAATACAGATTTTCAAGAAAAAAAATCTTAGTATATTTGTGAAAGCTTTAACGAATTTTTATTATCATAAAAGATTGTACTTCACTTATTTTTTATAAATTTATCTCAAGTTATTTATTACAAATTTATTACGAAGTTCGTAATATATTTATTATGAACTTATGTTTAATTGGTTTTTTTTATTACAAATTTAATTTGCCAAATTCACAATCAAAATATTACAATTAATTAAAATATGGTACTTTTAAAGAATTGTCAGCGATGAATTGAAGAACTGGTACTTAATTTTGTTTTTTAAAAAACTAATCTCCGAAGCAAATAATGGATGCTTTTCATTTAGTGACACACAAGCCGACACAAACATCATTCTATCTTTCCTAATATTCCAGTGACTAAAGTAAAGATGGAACGACACTGTCGATTTATGTCATCCAATTTTTCTTGAGGCTATTAAACGATTAAATTCTCTCCGCATATTAATATTGCGTTGATATAAAAAAATTTTCAAAAATATTCAACTTGTACAGGAAACGAGATCATCATTGTCATATACATATAAATATGTCTACGTTGCACTTTAGAACAAAGATAAGATCTCGTCGCGGTATTCCACGCCGTGAATAATCATCCAGTAATTTTACGAATGCGGACTTTCCTGTTCCGATGTTTGCTGGACTTGGATGAATTTATTAGCTCTCTTGTTAGGCGGATTAATATTGAAATGAAATAACGCTAAATATGAAATAACACAATTAATCAAATAAAACTGGATTTGCAATTAATTTCGCTAGCGGACATATGAAAACTGAATATATGAAAACTTTTACATCCTCGAAATACGACAATTATATAGAGATACGCCGTGCGACGATACCTATTTACTTGTATTAACATCAGTATTATTAATAAAGGAGGATAATAATAAATTTAATACAATATTTATCGATTCGTAGTAAAAGGCAAATCAACGTAATTGACAGGACAAATAAATTGGATAAATCAAACGCGAACAGCTGTTGTTTAAGATTTGCAAATTAATGGATACAATAATCAACACTAAAATTAACGCTAGGCTTTTTTCCCAGTCATTTGATTCAGAAATTCGCCGAGAAATAGTTGACCTTTCGCGAAATATAGAAAAAAAAAAAAACAGCGGAAATGTACTGTAGATTTGTTTTCGCGATTGGCGCACGTTGCTTGATTGGCGGACGGTGCCGACAGGGTCCTTGAGAGAAATCGTCATGCACAAGGTGGATGACGACGGCACACAAAGAGATAGCGATAGAGTGACGCAAGGCGATAGAGTGAGTGAAGAGTGAACGAATGAACGAGTGAGTTGAAGTGAGCGAGCCAAACTTCCACACAGCCCCTCTTCCCCCCAACAAGTACACCATTACTTTCCGTTTCCTCGTGACACGTCACTGATGCGCCGTGACGACTGCTCTCTACAGACCTGCCAGGGCTACCAACTATCAGTCGGAAGGCTAGCAAGGGAGGTGAATTGAATGGTAAATATATGCCCGTATTCATAGTCACTATGTTCTTAAGACTTCCTTAAATTTATCTTTAGATGCTCAGCAGCCAATGAAATAATTCGTAGAGCATCTAAAGATAAATTTAAGGAAGTCTTAAATATAAGGCCTGATTATGAATATTATATTTCAGTATTATATTTCAAGAAGGCATAATGGCAAACAGGGAAATAATAAAAACTAGTAAGCAAGTGGACTTGTTACTCGCTTGTGATCAGAACTTGCTGGAACTGTGTCGAGCAAGCAAAAAGTTCTCTTGATTAAAAATGTAAACGAAAATAATAAATGGAGGAAGTACGATTCAAAGAATTTGATAAGAGTGAATAATTTGGTTAGTGAATAGTTTGAGAAACTTTGAATTCCGATTACATCAAATAAAGAGAGACGAGCAATGAATCGCCCATTGATATTTTTCCAAGGAAAAATAATGAAGAAAGACGAGTGATTTGCTCGCTCGCATAACTCGTCGTTGAAAGTAATAAAAAGATAAACAGCCAGCTTATTCATCCAACTATTCTGACAAGATTGTCAGAAAAAAGATAAATAAAATTGCTTGAGTTTTTGTCTTCGAAACTAACGAGAGGATAAGGATAATAAGTTGTTCGCGTAACTTTTCAATAAAAGATAATGAAAATACTCGCCATGTTTCTTAACTGAAGAATAATGAACTTGATATTTGCAACGAAGAAGATATTTATGATTTTCCTAAGAAAATAGATAGTTTTAACATGTAGAAATTATCAAAAAGACGTTGAACACAAGAATAGAATAGAAATAGAAGATTACTTTATCGCAACTTTGCACCTCTTTAAAATAAATTATACATTAATTTTGCATAGGTGATAATTCATGACACGTTTTCATTTTTAGAGCACATGCAAAATTGACAGTGGTTAGTCGAGTAGAAAAAAAACAGAAAAAAAAGCACGATAACGTCGATAAGCGTCTTTATCTTGTGTCGTGCATTCACAAGAATACTCGAGAATTGAGTCAGCCAAATGTATATACATTGATAACGTTGTCATAAGAGCATCTCGACCTATAAAAGGTCTGTATTTGTTCCAGCTGTTTCTCATCCAATGGAAAATCTGAAGATTATCGGAAGAATTTCAAATCCAATTTTGAACAAGAAACATAATGTGCTCATTGTGTGCCGAATAAATATAGATAGAAAAGTATGACAAAGATTTATCGAAGAATTCATAGAAAAATAAAATATTGGAAACATTGGATATTTCAAGATTACGAAAGGACAATTAGGATTTTAAAATATCCAATGTTTCTTCCAAGAATTACAGTCGGTACAGTATAACTGCAAAAGTCTATTTCACGATAATTCACAATAACAACAATTGTCAATTGCGAAAATTGGATTTACAAACGCAAACAATGAATGACAAAAGTAAGTATGTAAAAAAAACCCTCATTGTCAGAGTGAAAATTGTTTATCGAAACATCGATGAAAGGATCGCGAAGAATCAAAACGGACATAAGAATTTTCGAATCATTATAAAAACGTCGCGTTCATTGATACGCGTAATGCATAAGTAGACTAGATACGGTCTCGCGGAACGAGCGGCTGAAAGAAAATCTATTCAGAGCGTCTATTCATAGTCCGATAAGCGTTTTGAAGTCTGCCGTGCAACAAAAGAGGGCCGATCGAGCTCATGTGCACCGGCGCGGTCGTTTAAAGGCGGATATATAGCTCATGTGCTCCGTCGCGACGCGTCGCGTCGCGACGCGACGGCACACAATCGCACACGAGAAACGAGAAGCGTGCATTTAATGGAATAGAACAGGTTTTTCAACCAGATGTTTTGTGCCAGCATTCTTCGAATTCTCCCTTCAACACTCGAACGTCCGATTTTACCTTAGAGATTCCTGGACATTTCTTCAGCAAAGTCACAATTCTAAATTATCGTGACAAAAAAGGCGGGATTTGTTACGTTATAAAAATATTCCAATTTATTTATATTACATGAAACTACTCATTCTTTCCGAAGGGAAGAGACGAGACTGTCTTCACATCAGGAATAACACCTCAAGACGACTCATTTCTTTAAATATATATAACGATAGCGAAAAATTATCGCGAATCGAAACTATCAATCGACGCACGGGAGAAAGATGATTATTAATAGATGTCGATTATATTTCATACGAGTAACTCGATTAGATCAGCAAACGAAACGCGTGTCTAACATAAAAATAGTTCAGACGCTCCTCGCCAATTAATAAGCAACAAATAAAAGCATGCTGAAGGATACATGAAATATATCCTATTCTTAACTTTCTCCCTGTTCCCTCCCTCCCTCTATCTGTATATGACACGCGCAATCGTGATATATCTTTTTTGCGTGGATATACCTCGCGTGTATATAATATTTAGAGAGCGCATGATCGAGAGCTAATAAAATCGCCTATCGGTCGAAGCCTCATCTCTGGAAACGTCAGAAGCGTGACGATCTGACGGTGCCACACTGTTGTCACACGCCTGCCCTCGTGCTCGACAAAGTCGGTCGTGTGTGCATGTGGGCTGATGTGGGCACTTCGCGGACTCAACTCGAGTCGGCTGTCGACATCGATCGACGAGGAGGTAACACGTTACACGCGTGTCCCTTGGAGTACCGCTCGACGCGGACGAAGGAGTGCCCGTTGTATTTCCGAGAAGGCAGAACTTCCGGAGGGAGAGAGAGACAGACAGAAGCAGAAAGACAAACAGAGAGAGAGAGAGAGAGGGAGGGGGGGGGCGGAGTGACGCGATCCCGTCTTTTTTATTTCTCTCTCTCTCTCTCTCTTCCTCCTTTTGGAGAGACAACACGTAATGGCGAGGATTCGCTCGCTCATTCGCCATATTCCGAGCCTTAACCCCTTCACGCATTCCCTCGTAATGAGGATCGAGAGGGCGAGAGTTATTAAATTATTAAATCCACTAGACTGAATGATGAAGTAAAATAATTATCAAGACTGAATTATTAAGTAATTACTCCCTTTTCTCTAAGCACATAAAAACTAATGCTATTTTGTACACATGTGTGTGATTGCAGTTTCCAGAACTTTTTTGTACATTTTTTTAATTAGACACGCATTCGAATACATACATATAAAGATTCTGGAAAACTTATCACGGTTTACACTGTTTACAAAATTAACTTAGCTCTAAAATACTGACAATAAGCAAAACACAGATACAATAGTACTGAACGAAACACGTGCTCCAACATTTTGAGTTAGCACACGTCCTTTTAAACATTCTTCTTCGGAATTGTTAAGTACTTAAAATTCATCGTTGCCGTTTCACCACAAGTTTAAAAAATACTTATCGAAATGAGTTTCTACGTTTCTTTATTCGGATGATGTCAGTATTTTAGATATTAACAAATACAGATGTGCGAAGCAGAGAGGAGGAAAAGAGAAAGGCTGTCGAGAAGTGCGGTTTGGAGCGAGTTTTCTACACTCGAGGTTCTCGGAAAGATAGCAATACGAATTTCCAGATAACAATTACACGCGGGTAGCTCATCGCACGTCACAGACGTCATTCGACGAAATCATCTAACGGGAACGCCGCGTGACGGAGGTGAACGAGGAGGACCCGCACATAGCAAGCTGCGAGTGTCTCCAACTTCCAAGGAGAAGCGTGGCGTCGAAAGCACGTACTAATTCCGGAATTCGTCGAAGCAAGAGAGGGCACGCGCGGCAAGAAGGGCGGCGGGAGGAGGGCCCTCTTGGCCCTCTTGGTCCTCTTCTCCTTCCTCCACTGCTTCGCACTGCTTCGCACGAGGAATCCGTGCGTGCGAGCGACAAAGAGAAACGCCCTGAGAGCCGAGAACCTTCTGCCTCCTCCTCGCCTCTCCTCGTGCGACGGAAACTCAGCTCCAGAAACCGTTCCATTTTTTTCAACTTGTCACACGCGCAAGAAAGAGAAAGAATCCATCTCGACAGCCCAAGACCTCTCTACACATGTTAAAGTGTCAAACGTGGGAGTTGCGTGGGCGACGACGAGTCGTGAGACGCGCTTCGCGCGACGGATTTCCCTTTTTTTCTTCCGTTTCACGGAAAAAAAAGAGCTCCAAGGGAAAACGAACGCACTGACGAGATGCTCGGAGAAAGAGAGAGAGAGAGAGAACACCGTCGCGAAAATTCTTCTCTTCGCGGGCCGACATGACGCGTGCTCGCACGGGGTCCGCGGCCCCCAGAAACGAGACGAGACGAGACGATAGGAGACGAGACGAGAGGAGACGAGACTCGGCCCGATTGGAGGGCTCGCGAAGATTCGTCGTAAGGCCATCGTAGGGCGAAACGTGGTCGAGCGACGTTTCGCCACGCGAAATAACGCGGCCACGCCGTCGCGCGATCGTCCCGCACGCATTTCGCCGCACCCACGTCACTCCGCACCCGTTAATTCGACGTGCAAAACCAAGAGAGATCACAATAGCGTTTACTTACGGCCCGACCGTTGTTGTTTCTGAGACTCCGCTTTCGCAATCTGTCGGTCGCGCTCGGCAACTTCCGTAAGACACGTCTAGTCAAGTCACCGTTCGACCGCACGTCGCGTGACTGCCTTCGCGCCACGCGACGTGCGATCGTCGCGCCGGCTGATCGAATAAATTCTTACGATATTTTCCCGTTCGACTTTATGCAGTTGCCCGACAAAAAGCTATGAAATTAAGGCTCCTTACAAACTCGGCCTTGATCTCGTCGGTGATGATACCAATGGACGGTGTTCTAGACACTACTACGCGAGTCCTTGCGAATGGAACGCTCGTCGATTTTCCTGATGAGACGAGTATCGTTAGGAAAATTCACGTACGTCTCTTATAAATTGTAGAAATCATCTCCGCTCAAATTTAGAAATTTTATTCGGAATTTGACCGCTGGACCGACGACCGGAAATCGGCCGTCTCCACCTCGACTTGATTTCGGTGGTGCGCGTAAATTCTACAGACAGAAAATCGAATCGAATTGATTTCGTGGAGACAACACTCGAGCGGGGAACGGCAAATCCGAGAAAAATTCGTGGACTTACCTCGGTGAAGCGTTCGCGTCGTTCTTCGTGCAAATCCGTCTCGATCGTGCGTAACTAAGCGGCGGAAAGAATAGGAATTGTAGAAGAAAAAAAAGATCAACGCGCGCCGGGGTAGCAGATTCTCTCGTTGCGTTCACGGAGGGGAGTACAAAGGATCTGTTGTCACATAGCCGGTGCTCCAGATCGTTTTAGGCAACTGTCAGTTTCTCGAAGGTCTCGGTGCAGGTAGATATTTTCGTGCGTTTTTAAATGTGATTCTACAAGGCGATCTACATTTATATATTTAAGGACACTTGTGATACGCGGATTCAGGTTAGTATGGACGCATCTCGGCGTATTATCCGCCGAGAGCGATGCCTTGTCCTCGCGTTCGCTAATTTAACCCCTTAAACTAGGTGTTTTTCATAGAGATTTCATAGCTCTGTTCACTATTAAATCCCTTCCTGTGTATGTGTGCGTGCGTGTCTCATTGCGCGAGGAACACAGAGGAGCGTCTTGTAAATTTAGCTCTGCGACCGTGACGTTCGTGCCATCATATTTCTAAGCATTTAAATATCGCGAGAAACGAACAACTAAAAATTTTTCACTCTGCGAGAACTAATTTCTATATAAATCTATGCCTTATTAACAAGTTTGTACGATCAAACATTTAGAAAGCGCATACAAAAAGGACGAGTTTTATTTTGCATTTTTTATAAGTAATAGCTGCAAGTGTTATTAGCAAATTAATTTTTTTGTAAGTAATTACATTTCATATTCATATAATTGATCAATTTTTGGGAGTAAATATTTAGTACTAATAGAAGTCATATTACGGTGAGACAATGATATATCTTAACAAAAATGCTATTATAATTATGTTATCTGACATAATTATATATATAAAGACATTATAATTATGTTATCTGACATAATTATATATATAAAGACATAATTATATATATATTTTAAAGGATTATATTTTTTGTGTAATTTTAGTATTGCTTTTTATATATTTTACTACTTTGTACACTTTGTTATTCCTTTTATTTTTGCAAGAGATAGTAGTATTTTAATATTAATGATATATAATCTAACAACTTGAAGTACTTCAAGTTGGTACATTATCTATCATTTATCTATTATAAATTTACTTTGCAATATGTAAAGCTAATTGAGATTTTCTTTACAGAATGGCTCAGCGTCCTCAGAACTATGGGTCTACGGATCAACGGGTGGATGTACCTGAAATAGGATTTAGTCCTACTGAACTTTATAGTCTCTGTGAAAATATTACCACTAACATATATACGATTAATGCAAGTTGGAAGGTTTTGGAAAGAGCTTACAAAAATATCGGAACCAGCAAGGATAATCAAGGTTTAAGAGACAAAGTGTAAGTACAATAAAAATTTACAATAATTATAATAGTAAGAATTATAATGATAGGAATACAGAGGTCAATATAATATATTTTAAAATAATGCATTCAATTTAAATTTTATATTCCTACCTTTTCAGACATGTAACACAATCGAGTACTAATCAGGTGGTCACGCAAATAAGCAAGGATATAGCGAGACTGACGATGCTGATGAGACGTGGGGACAAACAGCAAAAATTACAAATTGAGAAACTTACAACAGATTTTAAAGATGCATTGCAGAGATATTCCGATATGCAGAAGGTATGCGATATGAGATATGTCTCTAATAGTTGTCTTGATTACAAAGAATTTATAATTGTGAAGTTTTCATTTTGTTTTAACATTAATAACAAGATATTCTTTTCAGTCAATTGTTGAGAAGATGAAGAGACATATTTTAACTATGACCAATATAGAAAATTCATTGGATGGGGATGACACTGAAGAGACACACCGCCTACTTCTAGTACAGGAACAAGAGCACAGGACTACACAAAGGTTTGGAAATAACATTTTTTGCATTCACAGAAAGCAATGGAGTATTTGTGTGCTCACAAGTAATGCAGAAAATCTTACCTATTTGCTTAGTTGGAACAATAGCAATGGTTTTCGTTGCATTTTGGACAATGCTGTAAGCATAGAAGCTCTCATGATTGTATCGGCTAATGGAGATTGTAAGATTTTCTGGATGAAATAGCAATAAAACTTGTGGATTTTAGCATGCCTTTAACAAAAAAAAATAGAACTTAAAATTTCAGTGAAAAGATTAATTACTTACACGACATGTATTATTAATATAGAAAACTTATAAAATATGTATGGTAAGTCAGTATCTTGTAAAAAAAAATGACATTATGAGACTTTAATTAGAAACAACTTGTGATCAATGTGTACTATGACATGTACAGGACACTCGAATTTCAACACGGGCTACTCTTAGAGAGAGAGGATAGGATAAAACGTATTGAGGGTGATATTTTGGATGTGAATCAAATTATGCGCGAACTCGCGGCATTGGTGCATCAACAAGGTGATACTATTGGTAAGCATCCTCTTTTCACTACTAATATATCTTATAGATATAACAGCTGCAAGTTTTTTGTATAATATGACGGAAAAATTGTAGAATATAAAACACAGTTTTCTAATCTAAGTTTTTCAATTTAGAATATTCAATTTAACAAAATGTTACAAAATATACACGCTTAATGAAACCTAATAATTTTTTTTTCTAGATACAATTGACAACCATATAGAGAATATACACGGCAATGTCGAGCTAGGAGCGCAGGAACTGGAGAAGGGAAGTAATTACCAAAGTAAATTTCGTCGGAAAGTTTATATCTTGTTGTTACTTGCGATTATAGTTGCCATTGTATTAACTGTTATTCTAGTCATTAAATTAAGTTAGCGACCCTAGCCTTTGCGCGGGTCTTACTGATTAACGAAAAGGGTTGTCTCAATCTGTCTCATATGTCGTTTGAAAGTAGTTTCTTCAAGAACCATCTCGTTTTGCCCGTTTCTATATATTGAAGATGTAAGGAGAGTATAGAGACTTATTTTATATCTGCTTACCAATGGAATTGTCTCCTGTATTTTTGGAGATGTTATAGCCATTTTGAAATTTTATAAAACAGTATTTAATAATTTCACATATAAAATATGAATTTTTATAGGCTTTTTAAAATTCCGTTTTTACTCTCTAGCTGAATTATTATTGAATAAAATATTAGATCAAAGTAAAAGCTAAAATAATGCTTTTATCGTTTCACACATGCCTATCTTGTAATATACAATTAATTATTTCAAATAATATTCATTTTCTATATTATTTATGAATATGAAAGATTTCGTATTTCTAAAAAATAAAAAATTCTATTATTTATCATAAGTATTGCTTCAATATTATGCGTAAAAAAATTTTTAGTATCATGCTTCGATAGCTTTAAACTACCCAATGGTGATACAAATATTCGTGTCAATAACAGAAATTTGTTAATATCGGTTTATAGTTTGAAAACATATATTGTTGGTACTATATATTAACTTGACTGATGCGTTTCCTTAGCAAGATCTAGATATATCTAATATTGCATAAAAGAAGAAAGAATTATATTCTATACAAAAAAATTTGTAAACAGATTTATAAATAGAGGACGTACGTTTCGCGAACATGAAACTGCACAAGGAAAATGTTATTTATTTATTGCCGTCATATGATGAAATGATATTATCAAAATGTATACATAATTATAATCAAACTAATACAAAATTTTGCGTATACATATTTTAATCGCATATTGGTCTTAATTATCAATCAGAATATTAAATATTATTACACATATGAGTACGAATTACGATTAATAAATTGCTGTAATGCAAAGAAAGCCAAACTTAGATAGACGAAAATTATGAGCATTATAATTAGCACTATAATTGGTATATAATCAATTAGAAAAATACTCTTGTAATAAAATTGTATTATATAATTGATTTGGTCAATGATTTAAATTATATATATATGTATATATAATTTAAATCATTGACCAAATCAATTATATGTATATATAAATATACATACATGTTTTCTGAGTAGCAATATCATTTAAATTGTGTATACTTTATTATACATTTAAATTTTTTAAATCCTTTCTAATAAATATAATTACAATTTTATTGGAAGTTTTTTTTCATACAATATGCAGGTGCTAATTAATTTTTTTGCAAATAATAATTTTATATTATTTTATCATGTTATATCTATGAAATAATTTTCACATGAAATAACAGAAATGTATTTTTAAAAAGATGTGTATTAAATTTTATGGAAAATAGAAAAAATAATTTTTAGAGGATATTGTAACTTAACAAATATATACAGAGTATTATTGTTGTACGTAACTTAAATTTTCATAAGTTTTCGGATATTATTGCGACATAGATTATTTAATTCAATGCTATTTTATAATTTATATTATTAAAAAAATGCCGTCTATATTTGAAATTATGTATTGTCAGACAAAAAATTTGATTGAGACAGCCACTTTCTTATGATTACCACCCGATTCTGATATGATTATTAGGCATTCCGAATCTTAAAAATCCAACATATAATAATTAAGATTATAATCTGAATATTGTATATACAATTAATCATATTAACATCATTTAAATAAATAGTGCTATGATATTGATATCGATACTTACGCTTAATATCAAGTATAATAGCTTTATTATCGTTGTTGATTTGTATGTGCTAAATTAATATTAGGCATTAAATTATGTTTTGTTCTTTGCAAATAAAAGTTTTTTTATACCCTGTATATGATATGTGATTATATAATATATTGATTTATACCAAAAAATATAAAAGTATATTTAAAATATACAATCTTCAGTATTGTAAAAACATGGAAAAGCATAAATGTGTAAAGAAATACATACAAATCAAAGATATCCATATTTTTTATTGATTTTTCCAAATTACTAGTAGAAAAATAATATCAGAGCTTAAGTATTTTATTATTCTTCACGTCCAACAATGGATCTTTTGTTGTACATTACATAACTTTTAACATGAAAAATTTATCTCTGTGATAAAAAATATATATTATACATATATGAATGATAGAAACACTTGTTGTCAGAAAGTTTATATTTAATAATAGAAATCGATTTCTACATATGCGAAAAATTAATATCTGTATAAAATTTTCTTATACAATCTTATTTACAAGGCAATATTTTGTAAAAAACTAATCTTATAAAAGAAAATATTCTCATAACTTAAAAACACATACATATAAAAAGGCACATATGTGCTGTAAAAATTTTAATTTAATATACAATGTACATACATATATATAAATACGTTCTCTTAATTCAAAATTTTATTTAAAAAATTATTGATGCAATGAGACTTATACATGTCTTTTTAAAATAGAATAATTTCCAATTTTGTGTTAGTAACATCTCCATACATATGTAAAATTAAATCTCAGTATCTTTTGAAATAGGAATTATATGTTCCTATTAATTTTACAATGCTCTTATATAATTTCATATCTTGTTATATTGTTGTGCAAGAGCATATATCTAAGCTTTTATTTTATTTTGCTGTTGAGATCGTCTGGCTTTTATTCGTGATTGCAATGTGAGCAATAGGCCTGCGAGAACGTCGTGATTCGGTAACTTTTTCGCAAATAACAAACGTTTGACCGAATCGTCATAAGTCAAAAGAGCCACCATATTTTGTAACAAAAATCCTTGACAATATTCTAAGAGTTGTGCCGCATTATATACCTGTAAATTTAAACATTTGATAAATTATTAAATGATAATTTAAAACGTGCAATATTTGTATGAAAATATTATAAAAATATACAAGTAAGAATTTAAAGCTTATAACAATTGAAGCTGGATCTTTGAATGCTTAAATAATTCAATTGTATTACACACACACACACACACACACACACACACACACACACACACACACACACACGACACGACGCACGCACACTATATACGTCGGTAGTTAACTAAAATAAGTTATTTAACTTAATTTTAGTTACGATAGTACGTATATT
>NW_012130076.1:5081667-5087795 GCF_000143395.1 Atta cephalotes
AAAATTTAAAACTTAAACTTAAAGTAAACGTTAAAAGTTAAAGTTAAAGTTTAACTTAAATTAACTAATAATACGTAGTAGTATTATATATATATATATATATACACACACACACACACACACACACACACACACACACACACACACACACACGCACGTACGCACGCACGCATATATCGGGTGTTCAAAATAAAGTGTTACAAATTTTTATTTCGGATATACGGCATTATTGAGAAAAATTGTTCAGACAAAAGTTATAGGGTTCGAAAAGGTCATTTATTAATCTTATTAATTTGACCTTGATGTCGGCAAGTTTAAGGTTACATTGATTTTTTAAAATGGAATAACCTTTTGTTTCCAGAATCTATGCTGATGTCGAGAGCTTTCCAAAACGCTATAAAAAATATTTTTTATTAAATACTTTTTGAGTTATAATGCTTGAAAGTTACAAAACTCCCAGCATTAGCATTATCCAAGGTGACGGACCAAATGGTTAAAATCTTTTGAACATTGTTCAGGATTCAGGATGTCTTGAATAACATTTATCAAGATCAAGGCTATTGGAGATTATTCCCCTTATTTTCATTTTTTCAAAAATGGCTTTGACAAATAATATCCAGAATATAATCCTGAACATTCAAGAGGTTTTAGCCAATGAAAAAATTTTGAATGCGTAATTTAAATGACTACAAGTATGGTATGCATGTACGTATATGCATGTACATATGTAATATATACAAATTCACATTGATTTAAACATTCTTTTTAAAAGATTCTGCTTTGATTATTATGGCCTATTTCCTATTTTGTGTTTGTTGAATTTTCAAAATTACGATCCAATAAGATTCTTGTTTATAAAATATTAATCATATTATAACGTTGACTACCGAAAAATTGATTATTATTTATGACAAAAACAGTATTTTTTTCTGTTAAGTTTAATTCAATCTATTTGCTCAAAAGAGATTCGCTTATTACCAGTTCTGTATATGTAATCACTAGATATACGCGTACAAAATTGTGTTTGATTGAAATTTACTAATGTTCGTACAATTATTAATTTCTAATGCTTTTTATGTTCTTATTCCAATAATAAAAACGTATTATTACAAAACGTCTTAATTGTTATAACATGATAAAACATCATTAAATATATACTCGTACGTACATATGATAAAATAATAGTTACAGGAACTGTACCGAATGCAAGTTCTCTTATATTAGGTGTAGTAAAAAAAAATCCATTATTTTTCCATTCAATTTCATGCAAAAATAATGGATTTCTTTTTACTATACCTATAAGATCTACACATCAGGCATTTATATAATAGCAATTTACAATTTCATGAAAATATATGTCTAATTACAATTCTAATCGTAATACTATTTCTGTTTTTCATTGTTACATGGTTTAATAAAGTGGACATATTGCTAAAATTACATATAATTTCTGTGTTACATTTAAATGTACGACATTTTTGAGTTATAGACATTTGATTCCTTCAGATCAAATAATAAAATTTTCTTTTATATTTTCACGAGCATGAGCCTACCATGATGGACAGCATGCGAGTCTACCATGCCAGGAAACTCGATCCTAAAGGTTCGATTCCCGGCAAATCTAAAAAATTTTCACGTGCTTATGAGCTCCTCTTCGGCGATCTGGCAAACCAGAGTATTTATTGCTAAGAAAACCTCTCAAAACTGCTATTCGGAACCGGCATGAAATTATAGGTTCCGTATATCTGTGTACAATCTTGCGTACGCACCAATAAAAAATTCTATGGAATACTGAAGTATTTTGTTATGTCATAATAAAATAATTAAATATTCCATAGAATTTGTTATTTTTAAATAACAGAATTTAGCAGAAGCTTACAAAGCATTAAACGACACAGAGCTTCTCTGATTGGGAAACGTAAATGAAAAGTACACAATATCAGACTTAACTAAATACCCAGAACGTGAAAATATTCATTCATTTCGATGGTCCTCACAAAGTCGGGACCTCTCGTATGTATGCCCGTGGTACGCACGTACCAAATTGTAAATAGCGTAACAGGAAACCTACACAACAGTTTTGAGAAGTTTTCTTGGCAATAGATACTCTGGATGGTTTGCCAGATTGCCGAAGAAGAGCTACGAGCGTGTGAAAATTTCACGGATCTGCCGGAGATCGAACTCAAGTCTCCTGGACTCGCGCGCTATTCACCGTGTTACGCTCGTGTTCGTGAAAATATAAAATAGAAAATTTTGTTATCTGAAGGACCAAGTTTGTCTATAACTGAAAAATGTCGTACATTTGAACGTAACACAGAAATTACATGTAATTTTAGCAATTTGTTCCCTTTATTAAACCATGTATCACTTAGACGATAAATTTTTATGTAAAAGCAAGAAATGTGACACTTGCAAAACTGATATTGGAAAGTTACATTATAAAAAACCATTCGGCGGAATGCTCAATTTGTGGGACATATTTATTCTTAGATGGCATGTATATACACACTCGTTGCGTTAAATAATCACTTGAATTATTATAAAAAAAGTATTTCTGTATTTCCCCAAGCGTGTGAGAAGTTGATTTTATGTTTGTTTTGTTTTAACAATTTCATAATAATTTGAAAAACAGAAATAGTATTATAATTAGAATTGTAATTAGACATATATTTTGATAAAATTGTATAAATGCGTAGATCTTATATATAAGAGAACTTGCGTTTGATACAGTTCTTGTAATTATTATTTTTCATATGTACATAGGAGTATATATTTAATGACATTTTATCATGTTAACAATTAAGTTTTATAATAATATTTTTATGAATTGGATAAGAACATAAAAAGTATTAGAAATTACAGTAACAATTGTAAGAACATTAATAAATTTCAATCAAATACAATTTTGTATGCTTATGTATATCGAGTGATTACACATACATACAGAATTGTAATAAGTGTAGAATCTCTTTTGAGCAATAGATTGAATTAAATTTAATAGAAAAATGTACTGCTTTACGTTTTTACCATAAATAATAATTAATTTTTCGGTAATCAACGTTTATCAATAATATGATTAATATTTTATAAACAAGAATCTTATTGGACCATACATTTGAAAACTTATAACAAACAGAAAATAGGAAATGACCATAACGTAATACAGAATAAGCAGAATTCTTTAAAGCAGAATTTTTTAATGTTAATAATTCAATATGAATTTGTATATACTATACATATACATATACATGCATAGTATGTACAAATTCATATTGAATTATTTATATTCTAATTAATTCAACTAAACATTTTTTCTGTGCATACATAATATACATATATACCATACTTCCCTGATGAAAACATTTCGCTGAAATTATTCTATAAACTGAATTCTATAAGCTGAAACTATTCTACGTTTTTTATTTCATTTCATTTTCATTCTTTTCATTCTTTTATTTCATTTCATTTTCTTTTTTTCAATTTCATTTGAGAACATTTCAGCGAAATTGCTGAAAATTTGCTGAAATTTAACTGAAAGTGAATTTTTCAGTTAACATGTATATTCACATCCCTCGCAGAGTAATTAAATGACCAGTCACTCGTAGATTGTGAGATCCAAAGTGAAATCCATTAAAGTATGTCGAAATAAAAACATCTATATAGCAATCAGAATCGTTACTCGATTTATGTTCGCTGAGGATGACTCCAAAGGGAGTTGAAACGTTCGAATACTTGTATGCAGTGATTATAATTATAAATTCTTAATCGTATAATTATAATCATTTTAAAATTGTATCTTTTTGAACCTTATGACCTGCGTTAATTTTCATTAGCCTGTCTTTGTTTATTGTTTTTTGTTGAGAGTCTATTATTTTTAATTTGATATTGAAAAATCGCTGAAATTTTCTAAAATTTTTACTAAAATTTTTCTGAAATTTTACTAAAAATGAATTTTTTAGCTAAAAATCACTGAAATTAAATTGAAAAAATTTTTCTAAAATACTGAAATTTTGCTAAAAAGTATTCCAAAACACTTGAAATAATTTCAGCGAATTTTTCCACCAAAATTGTTATAGTCATTTAAACTGTAAAAAATTTTATCATTGAATTTTCAAATATATGATCCAATAAGATTCTTATTATTTATCTTACGTCGCCTTAAAAAAAGGCGTTGTTTCCATACATATACTGATTATTGCGAAGAATATTACTAAGATTTTGTTGTCTCTAGTTTAAAGGCTTAGGACGCTCGTACATAATACAAGAGATCTAGGTTCGATTCTCGGCCGAGGTAATATTTTCCGCAATAAATTTATTTATAATTTTTCAGAATATTATTATTTTTCTAATGCAATGTTTAATCGAGCATCAAATTATTAAAAATTGCTTGTCAATTTAGTTTAATTTGTGATATTATTACAATATAGTTTAATTGCATTTTTAAGTCCGGAAAATCAATTCGACGCGCAGTTCGAATGACATATATATAGAGTACATGTATATATAGATATGTGTTAGAGTGGTCATTATTTTAACAATTTTTGAAATTTAATCAGGACCTCTAAAGTAATTCAATATCTCGAAAAAATAACATATTTTTTTCAGATTTTTTTGAACAATTTTAACTTGTGTCACTGAGGTACAGAAATGAAATACAGAAATATTGACAATTATGAAATTGACTGTTGTCAAAAACTATTTAAAAGAAAAATTCCCATTAAAAAGCAATACTAAATTTTGAAGCATGCACAGTGAGCGGAAAAATTCGACAGACGTTCTAATTTTTAATCAATTTTAAAGTTTTTTTTTAATTTGCTCGAAATTGAATGCACTATAACCCCATTCTACGTAAATTTTGATTATGATCCAAATTAAAAATTGTCAATTCAATAGTCGTTATCATGTAATTTTGATTTTTTTGCTCACTTCATTGGACAATATTTATTTTGGACCGTAATCAAAATTTGAAGAAGCAGAATGGGCGCGGAATGAGCTTGTACAATTTGAAACAAATTTAAAAAAACTTTAAAATTGGTTAAGAATTAGAGCGTCGGCCGAATTTTGTTCACAAAGCTGTTTTTCTATCTATTCGTACCCCGGTGACACAAGTTAAAATTGTTCAAAAAAATCTGAAAAAAATATGATGTTGTTTTTTTCGAGATATTAAACCACTTTAGAGTCCCGATTAAATTTCAAAAATTATTAAAATGACAACCATTCTTATATACATATATATATAATTCACATTAAATTATTTAAGCATTAAAGATGCTTCAATTATTATAGGCTTTAATTTTTACTTATTGTGTATAGAAATATACCTTTGCGTGAATATACATAGAAACAATATTGTCAAGATCCACCATCGTGGAACACTGTGCTTCACAATATCTGAGCAAGCCATCGAGTTGAAAGAAATTGGCTGCTGCCATTAATTCCAGAACATCACTTTGATTAACTTCCAGAGTGGCGCAACCGCCATGATAAAGAAATTCCATAACCATCTAAAAATCAAAATATTTTTTTAAAAACAATTAACTTTTATTTACTATCTTTAATCAATTGCTATGTAATTATTTTGAACATACTTTTAACGAACTATTAATAAGATACTGCTAATTAATAAGCTTATCACATTGAACAACTAATAAATACATTCATTATGAAATCTATATATAAATTATTATAATTATAATTGCAAACCTGGAATATGTGATATCTTATGTCATTAATTTGCACAATAGGAGGATTGCCTTCACATAGTTTGGAGCTTAACATATTTCTAAATCTTGGGGAAGATGTAACCAGTACAATTTTATGACCATAAAAAACGCGACCTTCGACTCTAAATTGCACATCGCTTAATTCTGGATTATTCACAAACTTTGGATCAATTCTTGATCCACTCGAAAGTGTAGTATCTCTAATTGGCTTGATTGGTTCCCACCCAAAACATGTGCAAAATATATCAGCAAGCAAGAGTGTCGTGCCTTCCTTCTGTGAAAATAGTACAAACCGCATATTTTATATAAAAAAAATAGCATTAGTGCAATTTTCTTTAATAAATTGCATTATTTTATTTACAATAATTTATTTTATAAACACACACACATACTCTCTCTCTCTCT
>NW_012130076.1:5092430-5094542 GCF_000143395.1 Atta cephalotes
CGAAGCGCAACATCGCGATTACCTAACGCATAGTTACCTATAATTAAATTTTAAGTACGTTTAGGTACTATATACTAATAACTAATGTCTATTTTTATTAGTTATTATTATTATTATTATTATTATTATTATTATTATTATTATTATTATTATTATTACATGTCTCATGTGTTTAGTCGTCCATTATTAGTCCAATATTTAAAATTAAAAAATTTTAACATCTATTTCGAGAAAGAGGAATTCAAAGAAAGCGTCGAAAAAATTACACACGCACGCACGCACGCATACCCACGGCCCGTAGGCATTCAACTCGAATGCACTTATTATGCACTTTGAGAGGCATCACTGTTGGGATCCGAGCATTAGTGGTGCATCTGGATTTCCTTGGAGAGCGCGAAGAACGAATCGTTTGTACGTCGGGGAATAAATCAGCGAGCGCGGCTAGGAATCTTAAAACAACTCGTAATCGCGATATGTAATGCCGATTCGAGGCGGTTCAAACACGAGGATTTACACGCACGTCCCATTACACGATATCGATTCGATACAGCGCGATGAACGTTTTATTCGAACGCGCGCATCCGTCAGTCACGAGGGGGAAAATTAAATGAACGCAAAGAGATAAGATATTCAAACGCGAGCTCTGCGATGCTGTCTGAATCGATTGTGAATCATGAACTACAGAGTGGCGAACTCTTCTCATGAGTGCGCAAAATCGGTGACATGTTTAGATACGCGTTCGACCATCTCGCGAGATAAATGTATGGGACGCATGACTCCATTATCTTATCTCACAACTAAAGCTAGAAATTGGTTACAGTCATAACATAAAATTTTGCTTTATCAATTTTTTATCGTTTCTATACATTCGTCTTACATCAAGAAATCGTGAAGCAATTGAACGATAATAATTTAATTAAACATATTATTACAATCATATTTTTCGTAAGGAAAAGTCACGATTATTTTTATTTTCTTAAATGTCTGATTTCTGCTGTGTTGGAATAATTTAATAATTTAATATTTAGAAAAATTACCAGAAATGGATAGTAACTAGTTAAAATGTTAACAGTTAAAAAAAAGTTAAAAAGTTAATAATTTTTAACTTAATTTAGTTAATTTTAAATGCATTAATTTTTAACTTAATTTAGTTACTTTTAAACTTTAGTTTATTAACTTTTTTAAATTAAAAATTTTTTTATCTCTCTTAATGCTAATATTTTTTTTCTATAAAGTCAAACATTAGAAAATCAATTTAAAAAAAGTTCAATGATTTTAAGATAAGAAATCTATAATAAGAGATCTATAATTACACCATACTGTAGCCAGTTTTTATTGACTCGCTAAGTTTTGTCAATTTCCGCTTATATTTAAATCACACTAATTTTAGGTATCATAAACGTTATATTTCAGCAACATAAATATGAAATGAGGCTTAGATGAAGAATTGCTGTAGAACAGTATTACACATTCACCCATTTTCTAAATTTTTACGTATATTTTACGTATTTTTTGTAACAAATATCTAGTCTATATAGTCGTAAACATGCATGAGCAATCGTTTCAAAAGTTAAGAAAGTTAGATAAAGTTAAAGAAAGAGAAATAATGCAAACATATATATCCTTCTCTCTCGCAAGCTTTTGACAAAGCCGCCTTATGATATGACTCTTATTATATATAAGTAACTTATGTGTGAATATAAAATTAAATTTATCTAATAATCTATATTTGTAAGTGTTATTTAAAGTAATCTCTCTTTAAGAAAAATTAGGACATTCTGATCTCAAAAATAATTATTTTTAAATTAACTTTTTTTTTAAATTTAAATTAATTCAATCTTAACTTAATTTTTATTAAGTTAATTCTTTATTCCTTCAACTTTTAACTTAATTTTATTAATTTTATAAGCTACTAATCTTAACTTAATTTAGTTTAACAAAAAATATTAAATTACCTGGAAATTACGTACCAAAAAACGTAATATATATATATTATTATTATTATATTATATTATATATATATATATATATATATATATATATATATATATATATATATATTCTATTGTACTAATTTAAATTATATATAATAAAAAGTAAAGTTAAAAAAAA
>NW_012130076.1:5094562-5100855 GCF_000143395.1 Atta cephalotes
GTAACTAACTTAATTAATTAAATTAAATAAATAATATAGTATATTATTATTATTATATATATTATTATTATTAATTAATTAATTAATTAACTAACAACACACTACTCTCTCTCTCTCTCTCTCTCTCTCTCTCTCTCTCTCTCTCTCTCTCTCTCTTTCAAAACTGGTAATATTTATAAATAAAAATAATGTGTAATCTTTTACCTTACTATATCTAAAAATATTGAATAAAAGTGGTAAACATTCCTGCACGAACTGCGTGGAATAATCATCCGGACAGACTTGAAGAAAGTCTTGAAGTAATTGATCTATAACCGAGTCCAATCGCATTTCATGAGCTGTCGCAAGACTATGCATCCAGCAATGTAATGTCCAACCTACTTTTAACCCACGAAGCTCCATGGTAATATCTATTAATCGTAACAAATTGTATGTCATTATATAACTAATATTAAACAAACATCTGAATATTTTATTGTAAGTAAAACTGATATGTTAAAAATTCTACTATTTTCTCACCTAAGTGATTACTTTCCGCGCTGTGATACATAGCTTCCTGTAGCGCCTTCGTTTGTATCTTATTAAATACTGGTTCCTTGCCTTCTCTGCGAGCTCCTCTTGCTTCTGCAGTCTGTTGTTGAGAATTATTACCGGCGTTACCTTCCGCTAATATCTCTTCCAAAGATAATATCTCTTTCTCTCCTCGCTTGGCTGAGAAGTTGAGTGGATGTGATAATAGTTGATGAAGACAACTTCTCTGACCATGCGCTGTAGCTACTGAGATTGCGCTATTTATCAAATATAAAATTAAAAATTAGATTTTTAATTAATCTAAAAACATTCCGATCTAATTTTTTTTAATATTAATAATATTTTAATATTGTATAGACTAAATTTTTTATAGAATGATTCCTCCAATAAATCGTAACTCACTTCAATAAAATCTGATTGCGATAATAATTAAATAATAAAGTGCTAAATTGATTTACCTATAACAGCCACGTTGCACGGAACCTGAGTAGGAGAACGAATCCTTGATCAAAGTGGACAGAAACGGCTGCGCCCCGTGTGCCAAGAGTAAAGCTACCATCTCATTATTTCCCGACGCTGTGGCCGCTTGCAAAGGCGTGACCGTGCACTTGTCCTCACTGAGTTTCGCGCCGCCTTCCACCGCAGCACCTCTCTCCAACAATATTCTGGCGATATTACAATGACCCAACAGAGCCGTGTAAGTCAAAGCAGTCCAGTGTTGCGTCTCTGCGTTAAAGGCAGTCTGCGTGTAACATATGCCACTGGAGATAGCTCCACTAGGATTGTTGGGACTATTAGATGCTACATTCGGAGTTTTATTAGATGTTATCATTGCCGACTGATTATTCGGGCTTCTAACATTTGATACACTGGATGTTTGTGGAATCTTGGAAGGAGTATTCGACGATGAGCTTGTTGTGGGTGGTGGACTTTCGATGTTCAAGTCAGCCCCGGCATCTAGTAGACCCATTACAGCTGATTCATCACCGTTGATACATGTCAGCATCAGAGCCGTGAATCCGGCGTCATTCACCGTGTTAATTTTTGTTGAAGGCAGCAGCGACATTGCCTGATCTATAAGATCCGTGCGTCCACTGGTTAACATCTTGAAAGCCATGTCCAGCGTCAGCAATCGAACGTATTCGGCATCGTCAATGCGCTTTGAACATACTGCGATCTCCTCGGAGCTGCATACATAATATAACAAATTTTTTAACAAGTTGTATTATAAAGTGTTAGAAATCTAAAGATTATCATAAAATAAATCTAAATATCCGAATCTTCTGAAATGACATATTGAAATAACTTTGTTTTAATAAAAATTTTACGGACTGACTGACCTTATCGGTCGAACAGGACAATCTACACCAGGCAACAATAATCGGGCAGCTTGATTAATGTCATCTTGATCCATGACCAAACCGTGTCTGTGCTCGGTGTGCGCTGCAGCTACCCGTAGCCATTCTACTAACGGTGGTAGCACAACGTAAGCTCGTTCGTATGCTAATTCCTGTATTCCAGATCCGCGTTCGCCATGTTCCAGCTTAAACATTTCGATCAGGTAATTTGAATCAATGACATCAAGTATGATTTAAAATTATTTAAAAAATAATGCGTTTTGTAATATTATACAACAATTAATGAAAATTAATTTATTGAAAAATTATATTATATTAATACGCTACTTTCATTCAAATCCCATACCTGCGAGCATCTCATATAATAAAATAGAGCATATAACGCTCTCGTTGTCAATGGTATAGGGCAGCGTCCTGCTTGTGCTACCTTTGAAATCAAATCTATCAATTCTGACATTGATCCCACACACGTCGTAAGCAATGACGGTTCCAAAGCTGATTGAGCTACGTCCCGCCCGCTACGCGACGACGACGACGAATTCAAGGAACTTACACTTGCCCAAC
The DNA here is from genome assembly GCF_000143395.1 of Atta cephalotes. Lineage (NCBI taxonomy): Eukaryota > Metazoa > Arthropoda > Insecta > Hymenoptera > Formicidae > Atta > Atta cephalotes. Next base: position 5,097,016 of record NW_012130076.1, read on the forward strand.
GAGGCATAGCGAGAGCGCCTAAAATAGTAAAAGATATTTCGATTCGGTGTGAAATTAGCGTAAATTAATAAAGATAACATATCTGTGTCGCATTGTATAAAAGTATAAACGATATTCCTATTAAGTATCTTTAAATTAAACGCAAATAAAAGTTCTTAGTCGTATACATCCTTTCAATCTTCCACCAAATTACAATTATTCTGTAATTTAAAAATAATTAATAAACAAATAAAATAAAAATTAAATTAAAAAAAAAAGATTGGAATCGGATAAATTTATCAAATAAATTTATCATATATAATTGAGAGTGTAATAAATGAGCCGATGTTTAATGATCTTTATCTTAAAAAAATAAAATTACGGACCCGATGCAGTTCGACCGGCGTTAAGATGCGCGTACGGTTGTAACAGGCCCCATAAGTCGCCGCTGTTCGCTATAGCATGCTCCAGCATTGTCGCCGTGAGGGTCGTATGTGGTTCCGTCGGCACGCATTGTAGCAGTATCTCTTCCAGGAGATTCTCGATTCCGGCCGTCAGATATATCGCGGCATACTCGTGAATCATCCGTCCGAGTCTCACATCGGACATCCAACGTAAGAAACGTCCGACTGGCAATTGCAGCCCCGAACGGGATGCCTTCGATTGTTTCAGCTGATCGCCAGATACAGCGAACATCGCGGCAGCTCGAAGGCAAGCCTTTAAACAAGGCAGATATCAAATGACTATGTTTAGTGTTAAGTGCGCCCATCGTGATTGGATTATCATCAGTTATTATTAGAATATATTGCTCTAGTTATCAGGATATTAGCAACAGGATATTATTATTTGATATCATATAACTGCAGATAATCCTACCTTGGTACAAGAATCCGCAAGAGCCGGACAGAGTACGATCTTAAAGGCACTGTACACTTCGTGCTTGCTACAGAGACCTATGGGCTTTGCCAATCTCTGAGTCTCGCGGCCGATCCTGACTAGCGCACGTTGTAGGAGATAGGAAAGCCGCGGAATCGTCTCCATCGAGACTTGCTCCATGTGTTCTCTTGTTCGACCGTTTTGAAGTACACGTAGCACATCATGGTGAGTCCACGGTAATTGCTGCAATTCAACCAGACGATTATGAGAATCTACCCAGACGAACTCATCGGCACTAGTCACGTTGGTGTTGATCGTCTCCAAGCTAGAGTGTCGCATCAGCCTTCTCACTGCGGGCTCTGAGCTTTCTGAACCGCTCAGTGAGGAGTATGTGGACGAAGATTTGTGCGAACGCATCGTAAGTTGTTGGATCGCTAGCTTTATATCCTCCAAACCGGAACCCGACCATGGTACCTGTAGCTGCAAGCAAAATGGAACGTTAAAAATGGATTTCAAGAAATGGAACAATCGTTAGCCAATAATTCACTTAAAGTTGATTTTAATTGAAAGAAAGAAATGGGATTGGATAATTTTCATTAATTAATAAGAACAAAGAGATTAATATAATGTTATAATGTTGATATTTGTCAGAATACATATATTTTAATGATTTATTTAGATTTTAATTAAGAAAGGGGCATTGTTTAATTCCAATTTTCTAAAGACACGATAAAAAACAAAAAGTTATTCATCAAGTATCCGTTAATTTTAATTAAAATATATATAAGATGAATGATACTATAAAACTTGGATCACTAGATCACCTTAGCGGGCGTAGCTCGGTGTCGATTGCGGCTCTGACCGGATCGGCTTCTGCCATTCCTTTGAGTAACCGATGCCGAGAGTCGATCGTCTTCGGGCACAGCATTCAATTGCTGAGGACTGTGAGCTCTATGATGACGATGCGGTGGTGAACTGCTGCTTGTGTGGCCGCCAGTATCCGACATGCTCGCGTGTCCGGACGATCGATTCTCATCGGAGGAGCTGTTACCAGTGCATTCCGGTCGCCTCTGCAAAAATCGGCAATCTTTTACGGCCAGCGTCGCGGAATTTTCTGACTTTAATTCCTTGTGATTTTTCGCATGTAAAATATTTACAAGAAGTCAGAAAAGCATTAGAAATTAGATATACTTGTGGAATCTTTTCCCATCCCGTAATAGATAAGTTGACATATTTCAATATACCTGAAGTGCACGGAGTTCGTGTAAACTGAGATGATGGTGCTGAGAATGACGTGGATGCTGTGGGGTCGGTGTCGGTGCTACGGTATCCGTATCCCTTTCTGGGATCATATGGACCATATCGTGAACTCCGTTTTTAGGAGAATTCTCGGCGAAATCCTTTGAGTAAGAGGGACAATATATTTCGCGACTATTACCACCGCCTGGTCTGTAAAAGAATTTTCATCTTGGTTCGATATAATAAAATAATTTATTCCCTCTTATTTATATTGCTCCTCGTATTGTCATAATTCTCATTATGTCTTAAAAGTATAAACGACATAAGCTCATTTATTTTATTTGACGGAGCTTATTTTTAAGAATTTCTATTTTAAAAATTTCAGGCTTAAGTACTACATAAAAATTAGAAAATTTTAAAAAGAAGTTATCCGCAGATTTTTATTATGAAAAAAAGTCTATGGTTTAAAAGCAGAAAACTTTCACAGCAATTTGACGACTTGAAAATCTCGTTCAGTAGACAAGTTTCTCTACTTGAACGAGAAATGATACCCGATATTCTGTTGGATAGGTCGGTGCCTCATTAATTTGTCACAGGAATAATTCTAGCGGCTCACTTACAAGTGATTGCTCGCGTCGTCTTATCGAACTCCCCCCCCCCCCCCCGCGTGATGGGAGAAGCAAATAGCAAACGCATAACACGAGGTGCATTCCGAGGAGGCACTCGTCTTCGTGGAAGTTACACTCTCGAAAAGTCGTAATCTACGCAGCTAACTATCACGTCCGATTCCTAGCTCTCGAGAGTTCGAGAGATAAGAGTCACGTAACATCTACGAAGAAATGGATAAACGGAACTGCGTTCTCGAGTTGTCTTAATGAGACTCGCGTCACTTGTAAACCGTTCTAACGACCGTAAGGCTTTTTAGGCATGGAATATTTCTCCACCCTATAGAATGCCAACGACGTAGAGCTGATATATATGACACCCTCGCAAAAAAAATTATTTAGCTTGCGGCCGCAAAACTCAATTGTGAATGCGGTAAAACATATTAAACGTTAACAAAGGTACGTGACACAACAACTTTGAAATGTTCACGTTTTAAATACGTTTGCGATTTCTTAAAGTGTAATTAATTTTCAGGAAGAATCTCGTAAGACGTATTTTAAATATTGCCAACCTTTAACTTTTCTACGATGTCAATATATAAATATGTTCCATATCTCGAGAGAAAGTGATGCGGAAAGAACCGAGGTAGAACGCGCCAAGCATAATTCAGTCAGAAATGATAGGAGCCATCGATATCGTGATCCTAAAATTATTTAGAACTAATAATGCGTCTGTTCAATTAGAGGTTCCGCTGAAATAAGCAGCTATAATACGCCGAATGCATTGCGCAATCCTTATGAATCGCTATTATATTCAATTGTGCGACCATTGTTAGCCGATATCGACGCCGAGGATTTAGCTTCGACAACTTTCAAATCCGACATTACGAGTTGCGCAAACTGCTCGCTCGGGAGATACCGAGACAGAAAACGCAGCAATGCAGGTAGCGTATCGAGTTAAATCAATTCCTGGTTATGGTATATATATATATATATATATATATATATATATATATATATATATAGTATACGTACGTAGTAGTAGTAAGTAGTAGTATATAGTACTATTAATTACTTTACTTACTCTACTACTTACTTACTTACTACTACTACTACTTACTTACGACGTAACGACGTACAA
>NW_012130076.1:5103135-5118167 GCF_000143395.1 Atta cephalotes
TAGTATATATTATATATATATATATATATATATATATATATATATATATATATGTATATATCTATTTGTCTAATTTAATATATTTTAGTAAAAAAAAAAACGATTAGACGTTTATCAATAAATTAATCTTAATCAATCTCTTTTATCAGTTATAAATCAAATTTAGACCGACAGAAATATAATTAATCAATAGAAATAATACTAATAAAAATAATACTTTTCGGTCAAAGTAGATGATAATGCTTTTTTATTAGCATGTGTGACTTCAAATGGTAAATAAAGCCATCCAATCGCGGAAACGGCATGAGGTACGGCGAAGGAATTTTGATTCGCCGAAAGGCAGATCTATTTTTTCTTCCTTCATCAAGCGGAATGACAAGCGAGCGTGCATGCGTGAATTTACCCTCTCAGTCGCCACTGCTGCACGAAACTCCAATCCGCCTTGAACCCGCTCGTGTCCCCCGGCAAGGACCAATAGTCTTCCAACTGGCTCTCGTCCTCCTCTATCCTGAGTACATCTTCCCTGCTGGGGCTGACGTTCACCACGATCTCGTGCGCGGCCTTGGGATCGCTGTTCTCCATCACGGAATCTCGATGTCGTCCGGCATCCTCTTCCCACTCGTTATCCAACGCGTCTCGTGGACGAGCCTCTGTCTCATCGTTCCGTGATCGCAATGCAAGGGATATGCAAGTCTCAGGATCCTTCTTGCATCTTGATGTCACCTGCGCGCACGCTTCCGGTAATGGCAGTGGAGGCGGAGGTGGAGCTGGTGGTTGCTGCTGCCTCACTTTGTCTTCTTTCTGTCTCGGATTTGAATCGCCAAAATAGATGACCGTTTTATGATTTATATCCTTTCTCATTTTCCCGATGTCGTTGTTAGGCGTCCATGGTTTTGGACTATCGTTTACGCCGCCGCCGCCACGACGACTTCGGTCTTCCAAGGTCGCGCATCTCTCGTAATCGTCGTACCTTGCGATTTCTCGCCATTCTTCTCGCGCCGGAGGCTTCGGTAAGAAAGGTACGGCCCGCCGTAGAATAAAATTTGTGCCTTCATGGCCAATCTGCTGCTGAACTTCGACGCCGTTGGCGCTCATCTTGTAGCCTTTCAACTCGCGGCACAACACGCACCTGCAATCGTCGGTGCACTGAGCTCGTCTCGTGGACGGCATGTTATTCACAGCGGGTCATTCTAGGACATACGATCTCTAATCAGCTTTGGCAATGCAGAATCTTTGCTTATCTATATCGCAAATGCGAAAAATGTGAAAGCGTGACCAAAGAACCCGGTTTCCGTCGATAGTATCGCCGAACTAATTCCCAATTTAATTGTATATGTTTCACTGTTCACACACACAATCGCGCCTTATTATTCACATTGTTATTCAAAATAGTAAGTTCGCGTTTTTTTTTATTCGTAATGTTTACAAATGCAGCAGGCATTTTTTAAAACGCGAGCTCAGCTCGTTCGTGTTTTGTATTGTAGATTGTAGAATATATCACTGATTGCGATTTCGCTGTAGCCTGAATTTTTGTCTATCACGATTACTTTTATTTCACCCAACTAGCTCTCGCGAGCGAATCGTCATCATAATTTTTCCTCGTGAGATCGTAAGATGTTGGTTTCATGTCCTGCCACGATAACGTTCATTGCTCCAGTTTTAAAACTTTCCGCGTTTTACGCGGAGATTCACACTGCGACATTTCCTCGCTGATTCATTGAAAATAATCTCTTCTCGATCCAGCGATAAAGATGTCTCATCAATCGAGGGAGTCATCGAGTTTTAATTGAATTTATTAACAATCAATCACTATACGACAGCACACGGAAGTTTCGATTCGCCTGCAATTATTTTTAATAACGCATCACGGGAACGTGACAAAAACTCGAGGATTATCACGGATTAATACTGGCGGTTGCCCATATAAATAGAAGAAATTGTACCCCGGTGAACGGACCGTATAATTATGACATTACTCTTTATCGGTGCATTAGCGCGGTCATACCGCACTCAATGTAAACACGCGACTGAGACGACGATGTGTCTACGGCTTCCTGTGCATCGGCACAGGTGAAACGCGTTTCTCTCGCGTGTGCGCTTCCCTCGCGGTGCACCACAGGAGTCGGGGAAATGAAGAGATATCCGTATCACTTTCCTACCTTCACCGTGCGTGTGTGTACGTTCGCGTACGTGTGCGTTCCCCGCCCGCCGCTCTATCTTTTGTTCCGTCGCGCGTAACTATGATATCACGGGAAAAGAAGCTCCGCTACGCCTGTAAAAATATATAATATATACGCGTTCGCGTGCATGCGATACAAATACAGAAATTATCCTCGGAAATGGTCCCCGCACTCGTCATTGTTCCCCGCGAATAATTTCAAGACAGAGACCTGATGGCTCCTCCTCTCGAGTTAACTTAAGTTAAGAATCGATCGATTGTTTCGATCACATACTCCGTCTCACGAAGCGATACTATCTGTATAACTATACGGAACCAATTGTGCAATAGCGTAACGGAATTACGTAACTATATAACGCAGATAACGCTATTAATTGTACAACGCCGGACTTTGTAAAACTGACCGTGCAACTCTCGCGAACGAGTTACGGGCCTCCCCTCGTAATCCGGTCGAAGGCTTTATCACGATATAGCAACGGGAGCTTATCATAGGGAGCACGAGAGCTGGTAGATCGCGACATGCATAAGTCCCGGCGGCCACTTGTAAACTGCTGCCATGCTCTTTTCACTGGCAAGCCGCAGGAAACGGGAGAGCACAAGCGAGTATATGTCTTTACAGAGAGAGAGATAGACAGAGAGAAAGAGACAGCCCCACCATATGTTTCGGGGGAGAACTTCCGGCGACCATCCTACTTCCTACGGCCGTGTACTCAAATCGCATTGCCCCAGTCAACGTCCGTGACGGACTCTGACATCGCTTCTGATACTATGCAATCGCTTTTTTCTGCTGAGACGTGAAGCGTCCAACGTTACGAGTTCAGGATTAAGCAAGTTCGTCAAATTCGCTCGTACTATTATTTATTCATACTCTCTAAACCTGAATCAGTGGATAGTCACTAATTACTCATAGTTGGCACTGATAACCAGCGAAGTTCAACTAAAAAAGGAAGAATGTTTGAGCATTATATAACTAAAGTACTAATATCTGCATATTAATTTCAATTTTTCGATACGATTTCGATTTTTCGATTTTATTCATTGAGTTTAAGCACTAAAACAAGGTTAATTAGATAATAAAGATTATCACATAATAAAGATTAGTTAGGTTAGGGATCTCACATTTAATTTACTGATTACCAGTGGCATACTTGACACTGATGTCAGTGATTATTCATTCAGATTTAGAGAGATTTATATTATATTTAACATACGTGAATTTTAGACTTAATTCGTAAATTTTAGTTGTCAATGTTCATGATGATATTTTCTTTTTTTGTTAATTGATAATTAACTGTTAATTTTCGTTGTTACTGTGTAAATAAACTGTCAACAAACCAGATCAGAAAATCCATTCTTTCTAAAGTTCTTCATCGAACTTGCAATAATATTGTTAAAAACAAGATAATCAATAGACTCTAAAGAAAAATCTAAAAAATAAAATGCCAATTTGAGCCAACACTTATTCGTGTGTATTTTATATCATTTATTCAAAGTGAATATTATAACGTATATATTTTGAAAGATTCTCTTCAGTACAAAGAAATTTGCTTAGCCTATTAATTATAAAATTACATAATGATAGCGCAGTACGAGTATAAACTAACGTATAAAATATGAAAGAATCTGTGGTATTCGAGTTAATCTTGGTCATCAAATTATTAAGTTTAATGACTGTCAAGATTGAACTATTTCTATAAAGTATGTTGTACATGTTCCATTAGACTGTTCCATTTAATGAAACAAATTAAGAATTATTAAACACGACATAACTCTGTTTGGTAGACGAATGTAAAATGAATGTAAAATGAATGATAATATTGTTAAATGCTAAAAATATTTATTTTTTCCTTCTAGATCTTTTTATTAATTTCTTCCCTCTTAGAAAAATTTTAATCGCGATATATCTACATCTCAAGATTGATAATCAACGTAGACAGCTAGATAGAAGAAATTACTATATAAATTTAATAATCTTCCTACTTATAAAACAATTCGGTTCTTCAGATAGCGTAATGACAGTATAAAGGATGTCGTGTTTTGATACTATCTCATGCTTGCGATTTTATACGGTACTGTAACCTTTTGTATCGCGCGCGAAATCTGTCCACACGATCGGCAGAGAAGGTCGACCGTGAGTACCCCCGTGCCGTTGTTGATTCCTTCCGGTACTTTTATTGCGGCGCGTATTGAGGAAGATTCCCAGGAGGTATTCCTAGTAGTAATTAAACGTGTACAGTTGGAACACGGGGTGTTCCAACGCGGAAAACAGGAAGCGAAGTGGGTCAGCGTTAAAATCGTCGCCATTACAATTATACAGCAACACTCGTCTCACTCGTCTCCGACTGTGCGTGCGTTGAGTATGCGTTGCGGAATTATTTCCGCGTGGATTATTATTATTATAGCGCGTATGAAGACTATCCTGGCTTTGATGCAACCAGCGCCTCGTGTCGGGCAATTATGAATACTTATGAGGCAATTTGCGCGTTGAAATTGATAATGCGAATGGTAAATTGAATCTAATGCATGGTGGCCGAGCGCGGATGATTTCTCTCGGAATAGTGCGATCAATGAGCCTGAAATCGTCAGTTTTTCACTAATTTGAAACATTAATCTGGAAATATTAATAATCGTGTAAATCTTTCATTTCAAGAATATTTGTGTGAAATTAATTTTTTTTATCGTTTTCCCAATATTCCTTTAAAATCGCGCACAATATTCCTTTAAAACCGCGCATAATAAACAAAAATTGTTCAATTATATTGTATTATATTAAAAAATATGATATCTTTGAATTTTTGATCAAAAATGTTTTCTTTTAAAAGAAATTTCTTCCAGATATGTTTACATATGTCATGGCGTCCATTTTCTTCAGTTTACATTTATTTCTCATTAGCATAGATTATATTTAAAGGCTTTAATAGAAATCATGTTACAACGAAAATTATCGACCGCCTTTGCATTATCATAAACTAACACGAAAGCATACAGTCCTACAATCCAGATAAACCGGTATCGTTATCGCGTTGAAAATCTATCTATCAAAGTCGACTTCATTGCACGAGGAATCATTAAAATCCAGACCATAAAAACAGCGATAATAACAGAGTTTCTAAAAAAAGTGCAAGATATAACTAAACGTCTGCTTAGAATTTACATGATGATTGCGAAAACAGACTTTATGAAAAAACATGAACGAGAGTTTGAATAATTCACACAGTTTCTACTGACCAAAAGGTATACATTCCTACGAAAGAAAGAAAAAAAGAGAGGGTGGGGGAGACTGAAAAATCGAAGCTGGTCATATATAGGTATGTATATAAAAAAGTTTGCTGAATGAATACTTTTAAGAATGGCCAAATCTGCAACATGTGTCTCTAACAGACAAACCGCAGGAGGAAGAGTTCAAGGCAGACAGAAGACATATTGTCCGTGTTCACGGGGCGAAACTCCGGTGTCAAGGGCGCTCCTACGAAGGATATTAAATTATTTACCGAAGCGTGTCTGCGTACCGAATGTCCGCCGAATATTCTCTCGAAGAACGTCTCTGTCTGTGTTCATCGCCGTTCATCGACGTTCGCCATCGAACATAACATCGGCCATTCTTATTCGCGGGTAAGAAGGACGGGAATTACGGCCTCTCTAGAATGTGCACGCCGCGTGTTCGCCAGCGCTATAATTTTCCCGTAAACGTTTTTCCCCATGCGAAAGTGGCGTACATACGTACATACATTATACCTACATACGAAGCGTACCAGGCGGAAGTTCTGTAACGCCGCGCCGACTCTGTGCGTTTTCGATCCGCCTGCAACGATGATATGTATGCGGAAAGAGATGCGAGCGAAAAAAAAAATGGCGCGTCGAATGACGTTACGTTTTTCGAGGGTGTAGTATCTCCATTTTGCCTCGAAAGGGTTAAACCGCTCGTGCGGTTAATTATTCACCTAAGAGGTATATCCGACTCGGCGGCAATCGATCGGTATCGAAATGTAATAGCATGTCTGGAGGGAGGATGGGAGGGAAGAGGGAGATTTTAATAATCGCTGGTTCTCGGATGCCTCGCGTAGGGCGTAGCTAATAATAAGCTGGTATAGGAAGCCCGCCGTGCTTGACGACTAACGGTTCTCGCGAATGGGAGTGAACGCGCGAGAAATTAAGGGAAATTCCTCAAAATTGAGATCCTCTCTGCTCTACCATTTGCATGTATTCGGATTTCTTCCATCACGCGCAGCATTATACTACAAAAAATATAATATACACGTATATGTATACAGCAGGATGATAACGGAAGATGTTATTGCAGTAAATCTTCATCATCCATCTGGCAGTGAATTATTTTCAAAGAAATAACAGAAACCTACAAAAGTTAGCAGATAATTCTCTCCAAAAGTAAAAGAATTTCTGCTTCTCTTGTTTCTCTCTTTCAATCACTATCTTACAGATCAATGTTTTTCAACTTTTTTTTATTTACATACAAAGAAACACTGGATTTCTGGTGGAAAATGAACGATCCAAATTTCTGGTTTAATCTATTAGATTTCTATTTAAATATACTAAATGTTGGTCATTTCAACTAGAATTTTAATAGATTTAATCAGAAATCTTGTAGATCTATGGTATATAATTAGAATTCTGAATTGTTTATTTTCCACCAAAATTCCAGTTAATTCAAATATCTTTTTCTATGCAATATATTAAATAACGAATCAAATTTTTCGAGGTACATCATTAGATGTAGCACACATTTTAGCATTCAATATAGATTTTTTTTTTTATTATACATCATTAACAAGACATTCAGGAATAAAAAGTAAAATTCTAATATGAATAATAAGTGGCTCAATAAAAACAAATTAATAATAATAAAGCAGAAGGGCTACGACGTAAACAACAACTTTTAATAATAAGATTGGAAACAAGATCGTTTATGTTAAATACATTACTTTAAATACGTCACTACGGTTTGAATGTTAAGATGTTGAATTATTATATATATTCATATAAATGAATTAATTTCAAATAATTGTGTTATGATATGATTGTTGGACTTTCAACGCAATCAATCTGAAATATTAAATAAGTTTATTACAGATTTTTTAAGATTAAATTTGAGAAATTTGGGGAGATTATTAATATTTCAGATTGATTGCGTTGAAAGTCCGATAACCATATCGGCACGCAATTATCATTTCTGAAATTAATTCATTTACATAAATATATATAATAGTTCAACATCTTAACATTCAGACCATAGTGGCGTATTTAAAGTAATAACTTTTAAATTTATCGATAATTCGATAATAAACAGTACAAACATATGTTTCGACACCAATCGGGTCATTATTAATGTAAAAATAAAAATAGAATTTGAAATTATGGCATTATTTAGCGATTATGAGTAAAATATTACAATAACAGCCTATGAAGTTATTAGAAAATTTAAAATAATTTACTGTGTCTCGATAATCCATGGCCTACCCCTGCTGCAAAGATGGTACATCGTTAAATTAATATTAGTTATCACTTTTGTGAGTTAATTATACACCTTGGCCAGTAGAAATTATTCGTAATAAGTTCTTGATAAATGTGAGTTAAAATTAAAATTTTGTTCAAATTCAATAGTGTCAAATAATAAAATGAAAACTCAGTCAATTTTCCAGCAGTCAACAAAATAAATTTCATAATTAGGCTAAAATGTGATAGAATTTTGAGACACAAAATGTATTTGATCAATATTGACGTTATGAAAAATGTATAAAAAAATTATAAATATTAAAAAACATAAATATTAAAGGAAATATTAAAAAAACAATAAAATTCTATAATTTTTATTTTATTAACGCAATTTTATTAATTATATAATGTAGATAATATCCATTATTTTTAAAATATTTTTTATTTCGTGCCTTACTCGCTTATTTTTAATAGCGCTTCCCGCTGAGAAAACTGGTACAATTATGGGTAAATCGATTTAATCGATTAAAATAAATAATTTAATCCCTTCAAGTTTTTATAAGATAACAACAAAGAATGCGTAATTAAAAGGATTAAATTATTTGTTAATACTGAAAATTACTGTAAATTGATTTGCATTCAATTGTACTCAGTGTGCACCAGTGTTGCATTAATTTTTCCAATGAAAAATGTTATAAATTTTTTGCTCCTTTTTTTAATTTTCTAATTTTCGCGGAATATTAAAAAAATTATTTGCTGCACATATTATAGTATGCGGCAACATATCGATTGAAAAAAACTTAATCGATATAGATCAATAAAAATATAAAATAAAAGCGAAGCTTTGTTTATTAATTTGATTCTATTTATATACCTTACTTCTACCTTTCTTTCCGGTCATAATCATTAGCGTTAGCAGTAACTTGTGTACAATCCTATGCGTGCAAAGATAATGAATACGTCTCGTCCCTGACGTCTCTCCCGACAGTCCCGACAATCCCCTGTTAGTAAAAGCTAGTTGAGATTGACGCTATACAACGGAAGAAAGAAGGAAGGCGAAGTAAGGCGGAAAGAGTCATTAACCCAAATATCTGCTGCAGATTTACCTCGAATCAGTATTTTCCCTCATGCGCATTCTTAATCGCGCGACGAGCAATAGCTCGTCGCGTCATCGCGTTCCCAGATAACACTGTTTTTCCCGTGAGTTTCCGACTTTCGGATAACTAATTAAAAGCGAGTTCTCCGAGCTCTCCCTTCGCACGATCGCGATCGCGCGCGCACGCCTATAATGGCAGGCTAATTTCTATTTCATCCTAATTCGCCGTCACGCCGAGAAAATGAATCGGACGATTGAACGTTAAATATAACGAGATACGGGGTGAGAGTAAAAGTTTCTGCTAACGAGCGTGGGATGAGCGGCGCACAATAGCGGCGTACAATAGCGGCGCACAATACTATGGTCACCAACACAGTCGAAGATTCTGGAGAATGCACGAAATGCATATCCAGTGTACCGCAAAATACCGGATATTCGGATGCGTTGCAGTTCGGTATCCGTGTATCCGAATGCTTTCTCGCGACGCATCTAGTCGACAAAGAAAAGAATAGGGCCATGTCTCATTGCGGTGTAAAGCCGCGTGGTATTATTATACAAGTACATTTGTCGTATGACAAATTTTTTTTCTAAATTTTTTTTCTATTGATTGACTGTAGGATAAAAAGATTCAAAAATTTGTCTGTCCTGCAGTTAATTAACATACAACAAATGTAATGTTAGCGTAAAAAAAAATGCAAAAGGGAAGATGAAGGCGGAGATGCTTTATATACGAGAGCGGTACGAAAGCTCTCTTAAATTTATCAAACGTCTTATCTGTATGCCGAGCAGATTTCTGAAGCCCCATGATCGGGGTGCCGAAAGTGATGTCGATGAAAAAATAACAGAGAGAAAGAGAGAGAGACAAGCTATGTCATACGGACGTCGGATCCCCCGAGATCGGATCAGCTGTAATTACGTGTCTCGTAAATTTTAACGATCCTCGATCCCGGCATGGTCGATTCGATACGCAAAAAAGTGGGCGTTGTAATTGACAATGTGCGATGTTCTACAATCAAATTTATGAGTTTATTGCTGAGCGCAAAATAAGGTTTAGCGTGAGTATGTGTTCAAATGCGCAGATATTGGTTCTTAAAGTAGTTATTGATTCGTATAACAATTATCGTCAATCGAATTCCAGATGAGCAAAAATGAGTACGCGGAAAAAACAATTTTTAAGTATCTAAAATTAAAATTTAAGTAGATACAGATCTGAAATAATTTTGTTAAATCATTAAAATAATTATGTAGAAAACTCAAGCATGATGAGCAAAAGTTTGGATGTTCTAGCAATAAGCTAATTTAAATATCTTACCATTATTTCGACAATCTAATAAAATTATTCAGATTTGTGTCTAGTTAAATTTTTAGATACTTTAACAAAACCATTTTTTCCTTATACCAACGATTAACTCGATATTATTAAAATATATCAACAGATTTTTATGATAAATCTGCCGCGATTATCGTTACTCGACTCAATCGCGAGTTTATTTAAGCTCCTTGCAATTAATATAAATATATGTAAAATAATCTCATATATATAATCACGCAATTATTTTGTATTATATCACGCGCATATATAGTAGCTCTATTAACATATATAAGCATACATGATAAACATGATAAACTATTATTAATCGATTATATTTTTTAGAATAGGAAATTTGATATAAATATATTTTATAGTCAATTTTCCTTGGAAATAGCAACTGAACGTTTGACAAATCAAATACTCTATCGATATTACGTATCAAATATTAAAAATCTATCTTATATACACAAAATGAATATTATGACTAAGAAAGTAAAAAAAAGATTGATCAGTATTTGCGATTTTTTTTCTTTTTGTGATACGTTATCGAAGTGTGTCAGATGAAAGTCCAAGATGAAAGTGGGCTCGGGCAATTGAAGCTACGTTAGGTCTGAGTTTAAATTATATTACAAATGAAACATCGCGTAGCTGACGAACAACAACGCAATATTATGAGACCAAGTATCAACTGACTTCGCTCTTTTGCTTTAACGGTAGAGGCTCACGAACTCACTCAGGAATTCGCACACCATGCAGGTGCGAGGACCCGAAAGGTTAACCGAGACGTCTCTACGCGAGCTCAACGTCCTCGGCTTTGTAGCCTCTGGCTTTTCAACGATTCCTATCGCAGAATCTATTGTGTTTGACGCATTCGTTCCTATTCAAATCTTATGTCTGCGCATTTTACGGTGACAGGACACGACCTAGATAACTAGGAAAAGATTTTTTTTCTTTTTTTCATTCATTGGAAATAATCCGAAGAAAACATTTAACCGAGATGTTTCTTTTGAATTTCATTTACAGTTAGTGCAAGTAATAATTTTTGCAGTTTATTCTATCGTATATTTTATAGTTACAGTCAGTCCCCGTTCTGGGATAATAATAACAACAAGTAACAAATGACAAAAACGATGAACAAAAATGACGCATTGAACGGTATTTAATTTTAATCAGTCGGATGCGCAGTACGATTTCTAGATGATTATTAATCGATCCTTATCACGCGTAGCGGACTGCCGAGCAGGCGACCATTAATTAGATCTTCATTAAGATTGGCATCGATTACTGAGAGCGTTAATGCAGGAGAGCATTGAGCGGCGAAATATAAGAAAAGCGCTTACCTTCGTGGCTTCGGACGGAGTATCTCATGACCCGAATCGGATATGCAGATGCTCAGACTCAATGGACCGCCGTAATGCTCTGAGGGAGTGCTGGCAGTCTGTACGGTCGACTGTTGAGGGCTAGAGATACCACCCCAACCGGAAGAGCTGCCTAAGAAGAGCGGCTGCTGTCCGCAACCTCCGTCCATCGTTGGCCGTTCCAGATTCATAATGTCTCCAAGAGCTAACACTGTCGGAAAACCTGTAAATTATTCCGTGTGTTATACGTCTTGCAATAATCATCATCGTCATCATCATCATCATCATCATTATCATCATCATCATCATCATCATCATCATCATCATCATCATCATCATCATCATCATCATCATCATCATCGTCGTCGTCGTCGTCGTTGTCATCATCATCATCATCATTATCGTTTATCCCTCTTTTACGATTAAAACGAAATCCCGGAAACGAACGAGATGAGTTTTTCACATATCGCGAAATGATAAATTCGTCGGTTACATTTTTTTTATATATCAATATGATTTCCTCAATTTTATCGCGGTATCATTTTAATAGTTCAATTTACTGCTTTATACGCTTTATTTCGTTTCGCATTAACAGATCTCGTTGATCCAACATGTTGAGTTTGAACATAGCTCTATAGAGATATAGATAGATGTGATGAAGAATTCTGTCGTTCAATATTAGTGACAACGAGTAATGTGTCTCGGTACATTTAAGAAGAAAAAATATTGCAATACTCATTTTCAATCGTAACGAATGAAAGGAAATGTTGTACAAACATGTCGCTCGAGATAATGCAGAAAACTTCACACGAGAAATCTAGCTGAGCAGAAATAATCTACGAAAGAAAGTAATTATGCGAAACTTTCTCGAGCGCGAAGGTCATTAACGAGTCAGATAATTGTGGAGGAGTAATTAACGCCGAGATGTTATCACGCTAAGGAAAACAACTGTTTAAGTTTTATTCGTATAAGAAAAGATAAAGGACAAATAAAAACGGCAATAAAAATCATACTTTGTTAATAACTCATTCTTACTATTTAAATATTTTTTTATTCAAAAGAGAAAGATTTTCGAAAAAAAGAGACCAAAGGGAAAGAGAAAGTTGAAAAGAAAAATCGGAAAGTCGATTTCATAACTTGTGAGTCAGAAAATATTAATAGCTTTATAAAAATGTATAATATGAATGGAAAAAAAAAGAGAAGTATATACTTTAGAATTATAACTCGCTTATATTTTTTGCAACGCGTATTTTACGTTGAAATAAAATTGAAATTTTTTTATATACAATTATAGGACTCTAAGTTCTAATATCTTTAATCCGATAGATCGCTTTATATTCCCGAAAATTAGACAATTAGTTTCATACGCGCATTCGTGGAAACGGAGAAAGGAATAGATTATGGAGCGGCGAATGTGCCCCTGAATTTGCAACCAGTTGCGGCAATCCAGGTAAATGGACCGGATAAACGTACCGAGGGAAAAATAACAGCAAAAACTAAATCTCGCGAATGCATTGTCGGACTCGTCGTGGAAAGTGCGATCATCTCTCGTGCGAGAGATGTACCTATCCGCTGGGACCAGCGCAGCGATGAGAAATTCTGTCTCAATACACGTCGTCTCCGAGACTCAGTTCGTACGCGTCGTGCTTGTGCACGTTCGTGTTGCTCGCTTTGACGGACTCTTGTATGCAATTACTCTGCCAGGCTCCCAAAGTGCTTCCTTAAGCGTGCGTTTCAAGATGGGGGGACGACCCAGTACCCCATGACGTGCCTGTCTGCCCGGCTGCTCTTTCGGAGAATTTTTATCGATGTTATATTCTGAATCTCATCACGGTAATAATGCGACAGTCAGAATGACGGGAGTAGTCGTAAAGCTGGTGTTCTTTTTCGTAAAATATCAGTAGTAGAGCTACGTAAATTGTGAGAGAAGAATTGATATTCTTTTTGCTAATGAAGAAAATTCGATAAAAGAAAATCAAAAGCGGTCTTGCTATCGAAGTTTGAAAAAGAAATTGGACGCTAACACTCTCTATTGATTCAACACTGATTCAATTCTATTTTTTTCCGTTGAAAAAGAAAGTAAAAAGTGAGCGAGCCGTTTGTAAGATGTGAAAAACTACCTTTCTATACGTGTACGTTTATAAATTCTAATAAATTGATCACGCTCTTTAGAGCACAGTGAATGGACTCCACGGTTCAATTTCATGATCCTCGGTTCGGTGACTGATTTAATGTACGAGGCACTGAGGTAACTGGTTTAATATAAACGGACACTCCAAAAGTGGCGTTGTGTCCTGAAGTGTATTTAACTGACCTCGACTGGACTCACACACACATCTACCTTTCTAACCGATCGTTCGGATATACGTGCAGGCATACCTTGGAAGGGATGGGTGCGTACACAAATATAAAAGTTGTGCCCGGTGTAAACCTATCATTTGCCAGAAGAAAATCAGGGTCAACCGGTAATCGTTAAGTGATTTTGCAAAAAGAAAACTGGAAGATTCTCGATGTCAAAGATTCCCGGAGAAATATGCTGATTATTTGGAAGGGACATTTTTTTATCAGAAAACCCATCGTTAAAATCTGTTCGCTGCTTCATACAAAGCAGTCATGTAAGTAGCTTATGAAAAAAAGGTTCTATATATAAAATTGTCTTTTCTCATACCATTTTTATTAACTTAATCTCGATAGGATTAAATTACATAGACATATTGCACAATTTTTAATTATGTCATGTTGAAGATAAATTGTAGAAAGACACAAGATTTAAGAGTATCGTTGTAACAAAAATATTTTGTTATTACTCAACCTTTTGTTTTCAATAATGATTAAAATACAACGCACACTGAGAAAAAAATCAAAATATTCAGAAGTAAATGTTACCTATTATATTTTCTTTGATATTTATTCATTTTTTTTTAATTTGATTCATTTTTTTAATTTGATTGTGATACTGTAATATATATGTATATTTCTGTGAAATGTATCTCATTAATTGTAAAATATAAAACAAATTTACTTGTTAGGAATAAAATTTTATTTCGCCATAAGATATTTAAGTAAGATATTTATCTCAATGAAATGAACATCTCAAATAAATTCTTAAGTATCTTTTCTTCAGTGCATGCATACACGTTCGGAAAAGATATCTATTAATTTTTTATTGCGTATTAATCAAGCAAAAATTTGAGATCCGAACGAATCAGGAATGTATACGACACGTCGCCGAGTGTAATGATGCCTTCGAGGCGACACACCTGACAGCTCGGATTCATCTCGATCAAACTACTATGATTATAGATCTTTAAGAGCCAGTTGTGTTAACGTCACGCGGTATTAAGTTCGATTAAATAAATTTTCCTTCGCTATTTAGATTATAAATAAAACTACAATTCATAAAAAGAAACGGAACTGAATTTATGGCAATTTGTTTATGCCGTGTTCTCGCGTGTTCTACCATCGCTTCTATTTGCTAAATCTTTTCGCACACAACTCTATCGTATAACTTATAAAGTATCAATCCTTAAAACGTGCACGCGTGTGTGTGTGTGTGTGTGTGTGTGTGTGTGTGTGTGTGTGTGTGTGTGTGTGTAGTAAGTTAAAAGTAAAAAGTAAAAGTAAAGTAAATTACTA
>NW_012130076.1:5119743-5123320 GCF_000143395.1 Atta cephalotes
TCCTCCTCTCTCTCTCTCTCTCTCTCTCTCTCTCTCTCTCTCTCTCTCTCTCTCTCTCTCTCATTTTTTTTCACTCACCAACAACGCGAACGCGACACCTGATACAATCCCATCGGCATCATCAAATTTCATTCGATCAAAAGATTTTACGAGCGCATTGCATTTATTTTTTTATAAATTCGATTCAATTTCAATCAAGAGATTCAGTTGCCTCTTTATGATTTTCCATATTACATATTGCATAGAAATCGATGACGAGAAGAGACGGGAATAAAAAGAAAGAGATATTGATAAGAACATAAAAATTCAGCTTGAGTTGAAAAGTCTGAACTAATTGTAAGATATTTACGTAGACAAATGCGATGGATGACGATTAAAGCTGACGCGATTAGAATATTGAAAGGATCACTTCTCTAACGGGAATCTTAAAAAATTTGTGATGTTTTAAACTCACGTTTAAAACATCACAAATATTACTTAAATTCATTCTAAGAATATTACAAATATTACTCCAAATTTATTCTAAGAATGGATTTGAATCCGCGAAACGCATTCTGTATAAAAAAACGCCTGTGAAAGCCTCAAAAATATTAATACTACTTAAAGTTAGACAAGATTTAAAGAACTAGAATTTTTGCCATACATACATGTAATATTAGATATGTATATCTTTTTAATTGATGCATACTGACTAGTATTTCAGTATTACATATAATTTTGTGTTTTTAGAAACTTCGGACATCAAACGGCGGTTCTGATACGTTTCGATTAATTTTAATTAATTTTCCATAAATATTAAAGCAAAGACAAATTTAAACTTTGCGAAGAAATTAAAACGAGAACATATATCATCATTCATTTTTGGCAAATTATTTTTAAACACAGTAAAATAGCAAAAAAGACAATCGATTTATATAATTAGATATTCGTTTGAGTCCTCTAGCAACTGAATTATAAAACAGCTCTACTTTTTTTAATTTTTAAATTTGGAGCATTCAATTACAAGTTAACAATTCCCAGTTAACTTGATCAATTTTCGCTTTCTGTTTCACGGAGTCGACCAGTTTGACTTCTGAAAGACTCACGTGTGACTAAAGATGATGTCCATCGCGAGACCATGCCGAATGAAACTTACCGAGAGTTGTTCAACGCGATGATAGAAAGGAGCACATCCTCGCGCCGTCGAGCACATATCTACAGAGGGGACCACTCTTGTGACCGAGAATTCGCATCCTCCAACAAATTTCCGTCTCACTTGTATACCGTTTTACTGTCGTCTGAGACAGCAGGTTTGTTCTCTTTTCAGCTACACTCTCTTTCGTCCGCCTATAATCTTTTTCTTTTCGAATTGACTAAAGAAACAAATCGAAGGCTCCCGCAAAGAAAGACTTCTATTATATCTTTCTCGATTACGAACACATTTTATTTCTGTAATCGACAAAATTCAAATGTATATAATGTATATAATAGACAAAGGATGGGAAAGTGAACACGCAAAAATAAAATATAAAATAAACATATAAAAATATAAAATGAAAACACAAAATGTTTGTTTCTGATTTAATTTTACTATTTGCTCTAACTTTTTGATTTTTTTTTTAAATTCAGACAGTTGGGCAGTCTTACTGAGTCTCGAAGATTAAAGTGAAATATACACTTGGAATGGAACTGCGAATGTTCCGTTATTTATTTCGGCTTCTGACACACACACAATCCCCTTCATTCTCGTTTCAGCGTTCGAATTAAGTCACCAATATCTCAATTCGTTTTCATAAACGCGAGTCACTATACGTATTTACTTGAATTCCATTCCGCAACATACTCGGCGTAGTTTATAATTAAAAAAGAAGAAATAAAAGATGATAGTTGAAAAATTTTGATTTAAATGTAAAACAAACCAAAGGATCGATCCTTTTGGAGACAACTGATACTGATGCGACGCCGCGAGATGTGCTTTGTCGCAGCGCGTTTAAAATACAGAAGATGAACGAGAGTGGGCAGCCAAAAGGAACAAACCTCTCGACACGCGCGAGCGTGGAACTGTAAACACGGGCGGACCTTTAAAAAAAGGCCTCTCTCTCTTTCTCTCGGTGGATGGGACGGACAGCGGATTGCATGATGATCGCGATGCCGATGCGATCCGATCCGATTCGATGCTGTGGATGCAGCCGCAGGAGATGTCTCTGCGAGATGCGCAGATTTATCACTAAAGTATTCGATGTTCGATGGTCCATTCGAAATTTTCTCGCGCACCCTCGCTCGTATTCGCGCCGATTTTTGCGCCGATCCGCGAAATCGCGTGCGCGCGCGCGCGCCGAGTTGTCGACGCCGCTGCCGCCGTCGCTTTTCGGCAGCTGTCAATTACCGCTAACACAGTTGCCGCGTTTATGCAGCATCCCGATCCGACCACTTTCGGTCCAGAGGCCGTAAGGCCGTCGAGAAGAAAAAAAAAGAAAAAAACTCGCTCGTAAATTGCACTGTCGCCACCTGTTGCATGTTTCCGGAAACTCATACGAGTTTCCATATATTTGTGCGAGTTATCGATTGTATATATGTATATATCGAAATACGATAAAAATAAAATAATAGTATAAATAATATATAAAATAATTATATTCAATTGTTTAATCGTTTCTTTTGCGTGTGTTATTCCTCTAATGGATGTGATTAGCGATCGAAAATATCTGTGAACTTCATTCCCAGTCAGAAATAATTTCTCGAAAAGACGTCGTTTCGATGTCGAAAATTTTCGAAATTTCTATAGATTTCGATGGATTTTTGGCTCCAATTTCAATTAACTTTCGAGTTGGAAATAAAATCTTAAATTGATCTAGTCAGCATAAAAATATACTACTAGTGTCACTAATGCAATAAATAAATTCGACAAGTAACTACTAACAGCACAAAGTCTACTCTAAGTCGACTCTGAGTCGACTATAGCTTCTAGACGTCTGAAAAATGAACGTCCGTAAGTCGACTTTAGATGACATTGTACGACTTGGAGACGTCTCTAAGTCGTACAATGTCCCACTTTAAAGACGACTGTAAGCCGACTTTAAGTCATTTTAGGCTGTGGTCCGATTCATGCCTACAACTCATGAATAACATTCATTGTTTAACTATAGTTAAACAACAAGAAATGATTCCACATTTAAGCTTTGTGAGCGTAAATCGCACTAAACGTTCTAAAAAATCGACATTGGAAGGATGTTTGTCAAAAAAAGTCGACTTACAGTCGACTCTAAAGACCTAACTTAGCAAAGTCAACTTACAGTCGACCATAAACACTTATAATGCTAATGGATGTATAGTTGTATCTGTTCAAAGATGTTGTAAAAGAAGCGGAACACAAAAAAAATAATTAATGTTAAATATAATAATTATATAATAACATAATTAATGTTAAATATAGTAGTAATGTACAAATGATAACATTTTTGATAACAACTTGTTTTTAATAATACTGTAAAATATTATTTTTATTAGCTGAAATAATACTAATTGCTCTAATGACATATATATATATATATATATATATATATATATATATGTGTGTGTATATATATATATATATATA
>NW_012130076.1:5128140-5135531 GCF_000143395.1 Atta cephalotes
TGTTGACAGATGCCCATGTTTATTATATGACGTCTATGATCTATTTATTTCGACCACCACTTACCGCTAAAGCCATCTATAGGAAAACGGCGGAAGCAAAGTTGTACACCTAATACTAAATGAACAGTAAAGAAGTTATAGCCCTTCAAAATTCAAAAATCGTGAACTTAGTCTTCCCCTCCGAAATTTCAAATGGAGTTTTTATCGCCTTAATCGATGGAATTCTTTCTAAAATTAATAAAAAACTCTAGAATTTTTCAAGAGGCAACCAGAACTCTGCTTATTTTTTCAAAATTTTAAAAATAAGTGACTATGAGTTTCACAGAGGTAGAATCTGCCGTTTTTGCGGCCATTTCAAGATTAGCAGATCTGTGCACTTTAATTGTAAATATTTTTACCTTTCAAATGAAAAAAAAATTATTCTGATATCTTGTGAGGTAGAATATATAGTTACTGGAAACGTTTCCTATATAGTGGTTGCGGCGGGTTGAAAATGGGCAGACAAGGTTTGTTTCACGATTTAGCACACACTCTTTTATTCTAAATAAAAATCATCCCGATATCTTGGCTGTGGTCAAAGTCTCGCTACAAATGCTTTGAAGCATTTGATGGACCAATTAGAAGAAAGAATTTTACGTTATGCACACTGTAGAATTTTAGAGATAAAAGCGCGCTTTTATCGCTAAAAGCGCGTTCTGAATATGGAATATATGTACCGGAATATATGTACCAGAATATATGTACCGGAAATTGATCTTTTTTGCACTTTCAGCCATGGTAATGAGAGGCAGACCAGTGGTTTTATGTTCTTCAGATATTAAGTTCAATCTGCACATTTTCATCTTATCAGGTAGGCAATCCGAGATTACATTTTTCCGAAAAACTAGACTGAAAAATGTTAATACTAACAAAAATTCCCAGGCAACATAATTTTGACTGCGTTCCGTTTTACGCATGATGTGCATGTTGCACTATTTATCCTTGTTATCCGAATGTTAAACAAGGAAAAATGATGCATCATGAAACAGAACGCAGTCTTTAATTTGTACGGATTAGTAATACTATCGAAGTCCATAAGTTTGTGAAGTAGCGATTTATGGACTTATGGACAAACTTATGGGCCTGTATTCAGAACGCGCTTACAGCGATGTTAGCATGCTAATATGCTATAATTTACGTTACGCATATTGTAACATTTTAGAGATAAAAGCGCGTTTTTATCGATAAAAGCACGTTCTGAATATGGGCCATGGACTTACTACTTCAACAGTGTTACTAATCCGTACAATCGTGTTGTCTAGGGGTTTTTGTTAATCAACATTTTCCAGACTAGTTTTTCGAGAAAATGTCATGTAACCCAAACCAACGGTCACCAGTCTATGACTACGTTTACATAGCTCGATTTCCAAAGACAAAACATCGATGTTATGAAATAAGCCAATCATGGCTATTCCTCTGAAGAATGGCATGACTATGATTGGATTGATAACTTCGACTACACTATGTAAATTGAGCCATGTAAATGTAGTCTATAAAAAATGAACGAATCATAGTCAATTATTTTCCTTGCATTCGACTGTAAGTCCGCAAACACAATAGAGTAAGAGTTGCTGCAGACAAAATTTTGTAACAGTAACCTTAAGACATGAACTTAAGCCGATGAGTCAATCAGGATATTACTTTAGATCTATATTTTAACGGAAATGGAAATAGTAATAAACTTATCCATAATGGGTTGAAATTTATTGCGAGGTTATGGATAAGTTTAGAATTCTTAAACCTACTAGAGTCTGATCATCCTTTTATTCTCTCTTGTGATTGGCGTGCCCACACAATGGCAATACCTATCAAGAACGCACATACATTCATATCACCAATTGAGAGCAAACATACATTTCGGACACACACGCCATTTTTATAACTTGGCTAGCTTTGATAATTAGGGATTATAGTCTTCGACACAAATTGATACAAGTGTCGTTCTATCCGATTACCGGTAAACGCGATGCTGTAAACGCTTTGAAGCGTTTTTTAATTTTGGTCAGTTTGTAAAATTCTTTCTTCTAATTGGTCCATCAAATACTTCAAAGCATTTGTACCGAGACTTTAGGTTTGTTTGCATCGCATGCTCCAACATGCTCCAATATGCTCCTATCATGACTCCTACTCACTTCAATGCACTCATTAGAGTGAGTAGGAACTATGACAAAGCATGTTCGAGCATGTTGGAGCATGCGATGCAAACAAACCTTTTAATCACAGCTTACATGACATTTTTTTCGAAAAACGAGACTGAAAAATGTACTGTTAAAAATTCCTGGGCAACATGATTTTAATTTGTACGGATTAATAACTTTGACTAGTTTTTATCGAGGATTTAAATCGGATCAGAATGTAAGAACCAATTACAATCGAGTATTCCCCTGTTACAGTCGGAACGACAGGGGAAATGTTCGACTGAAATTAGTTGGTTTAAATCCTCGATGGAAACTAGACCATTGACACGTCATCCACGTGATCTCATAAAAAAGACTAAAATAGCCGCTCTCAGTTTCTCTGTGGTGTATTTATTATTGAATTGTTACGAATGAGATTGCTAAAAATTGCTACTTCGTAGCGTGAAAAATCAAATAAAAATAAAATAGGTAATAGGAAAGAGAAAATTAATTTGCTGTATCCTAACGCCCTCTCAGCAAATATTGTGGCCAAAGTATGAAACAAGGAGTAATTGTACTGCATATTAATTGTGCGATTGTTTATAACCTAATATAAAAGTCGACAAACTATCCGGCTATAAATTATTTTGATATTTACTGACAATTTGTTGATAAGTGATTTTTCAAAAGCAATTTAGATAAGTGAATTATTATTCAAACATGAATGTCTTACGTTCATGCGTTAAAACTATCATCCTAAGTAAAGGAGTACGATCTGTAAATCACGAAGGTTAGTCGTAACGATATGATATTTTATAAAGAATTTTTTAATTACATAAATAATTTTTAATTACATAAATAATATAACTTTTCTATAACATTATATATAAATCGCTTGTATAAATTCTATACAACATTTTGCTTTATTCATAGTTGACGAATTTTGTCTTTTTTTTTCCAGGACAAAGATACATTAAAAGGTGGGTGGCACCGACACAAAAAGAAATAACCAAACGCAAAAAGGCGCTAGATGAGCAGCCAGAGCCGAAACGCAGTACCTTTCTCGATTGGAACAGATCTGCAGAGATTTATGCCTTTAATGAACGACTCTCTGAAAGTTTCAATATGGAAAAATTGGAGCAAGCCTTTACCAATAGATCCTATCTTATTCAAGAGGAGCAGAAGCAGAAAGAAATGGGAATAGAAAATCCTGTACTTGCTATACAAGATAATGCTGAATTAATTAGAAAAGGGGAGAAGCTTACGTCAGAAACTGTACAGACTTATTTAGTCCAAGTTTTACCACAAGCATCTGAGGATGTCATAATGTATGTATTATAAAAAGATATGATATAAAAAAAATGTATATATTATAATATTAGAATAATTAAGAATTAATCATGTATTTTTTAGTTCGTTGCACGACTATCTTCTTTCTGAGGAAATTCTAGCTAAAGCAGCTTTTCATATTGGGACAAAAGATATTATTTTAACAGAAGCAAGTATAGAAATATTTAATCTATACAATTATAAATTCATTATTTCATTCGCAACATTTTAATTGTCTATTATATATTTCATTGTAGTAACAAATTTTATTTATTTCTCAGAGTAATATTCAAGTTGTGTTTTTAATTTCCTATTTTTCAATTAATACTTCAGGAACATCCAATAGCTCAAAAGACTTTAGCTGATACGTTTTTCGCACTTGTCGCGGCGCTCGCGGAAAGTGTAGACGTAAATCATACGGCGAATTTTGTTAGAGACTTCCTGATTGTTATATTGGCTGAAAAGGATCTAACAGAAATATGGAATCCAGCTAATCCAGTTGAACTTTTAAATGATATTTTACGGAAACAAAACAGATCATTCGCCGAACCAAGGCTTATCGCACAAGTGGGAGAAAATACACTAGAAGTAGTACATCATGTAGCATTGTATTGTGATAAAGAATTTTTAGGTTCAGGTAAATGCAGCAAATTAGGCAAATGTAATGAGATATGATTTTATTCAGTTTTTTATCTTGTTATTTAATCTAATAAATTTTTATGTATTTTTATAGGATTTGGTCAAACAATTCAGGAGGCCAAGAACACGGCTGCCATAAATGTTTTAAGTAGAATATTTGGTTTACTAGACTCCAGTAAACCAATTAAGTTCAATAAAACGATAAATCTGTCTTCGTGAAAAGCGAGTTTTATTTTTGAGAAAAAGAAATTTAGTCTATATATTAATAATGTGTTAGAATTATTTTTTGTATATAGAAAATATTAAATAATAAATATATAAAATATTATATTATTGTAGTGTTATTACTATTATTTATTATGTTACTATTTTTTATATGTAAAATAGTAATTTCTATCTTTAAAAAAATATATATAAAATATATATAATAAATGTAATATAAGTGTAAAAATATAGTATCCTAATTTGAAATTTTTCATTGGTTGATTTCTCTACGCTGATTTTTTTTAACACTGCGATGGAGGCACTTTTAGGAAATATTTAAGGTCTATTTATATGTTTTAGAAATTCACGATCATTGGGCAATTACTCGGTACCAACAGAATTCTTCAATAAGAATCGAACTAATCTCATGTAAACGGATCACGATAGTTCTTGATATTCTATCCCGCGAGAGGGCATCGTAACGACAAGAAGAACTCGCGTTACATCCTTACGTAAGCTCTTCTACTCTATCTGATCTTAGTTGACCGAAAACACGCGCGTTAGAAATGCACGTTGAACCGGAGACAAGCCTCTCTGGTCGAATCTCAGATCATGCGAGCTCTCTCGACGATTAGGATCTACACTCGGGATTTCGATTAGAATCCGACTGTCGAGTTCGCATTACGTGAGTTGAAAGCTCGCTTAGAAATTCAGGTTGTCTCGACCTCTCCGATCCGATATCGAAAATTTCGCTGAATTTTCCCTGAATTTTTCGAATCTTGAAATTTTTCCATGTTTTGAGTTCAGTTTTTGTTTTTTTCTTTGTTGAAAATTTACGTGGAAACGATTTCATTTACACGTGATGATTGCAATATGAATCCTTACTCGCGTAGCTATGATATCGAGAACAGAACCCGCTGCAATTTCAATCGAACTTGTTCGAATTTATTGAAAATTCTATTTTCCTTTTCTCTCTTTCCGCATCTTCTATAATGTGTCTTTTACAAAAAGTATATCATAGACCCCAGAAATATTAATAGAACGATCTCTCGATGACGTTTAGGAATCGAATATAAGATTAAGAGAGCTCCTTTTAAAAAGTACCTCTGCTATTTTTTGAACCAATGGGTCGGTTCCTTGAAGCAGATTTACAAATCGCGAATCTGTTGTCGTCGAGTCATTGAATAGGTACATTGAGGATGTGGTTAACGAAAAGATGAAAGAAGATTCCGCACGCGAAATAACAATCGGAGCTTTGGTATGACGATCCCATTCGGATTTCGGAACAGATGGCTCCGAAAATGAATTTCCGCGAAACCTACGCGATGCAACTTACAATGTTGCTGTAGCCACCTTTAAACGATGACGATGCCGATGCTCTTGTGGAAATGATGCAACTAATGGGGACTAACTATTCAGCTGCTACGCACGTAACGCGTGTGTTAGACGAGGAAGACGAACGGTGTTTATTCGTCATACACACATACATACATACACGCACGCACGTACGCACGCACGCAGGCATGCACGCACGTAATGGTCGTTCATTAAATGACAAAGAGATATATATATATAACGGATAGTATTGAAATTAAATAAAAATTAAATAAAAGAGATCTATCGAAAAATATGATGAAGCGTTTCAATCTTAATCATTTTTATGTCTTGTTTTCATTTTGCTAAAAATCTCGAAAAATCTCGGAAAAATATTATATTTTCATCGTTTTTGCTTCATTTTTAATACAGAAAAGATTGACTTGAAACTGTTCATATTCTGACTGTATCATATTCGCGTATAATTTGAAATAAAAACCTTACGCGATGCGCGTTTTACAATTTGATCGGAATTTTGAGTATATTGGATAAAATAATTAAACGTTTGGAATTTGTTTCAGCTAAAAATGAAATTATTGGATAAATAATTTCTTCTGGAACTCGATTAATTTTAGGTAAAAAAAGAGAAAGTCGTAACAAATGCAATTATTTTCATTTCGGTTTGATCGTAGACGTGATTCACTCTTGCTCTTTTTTCATAGATAAAAAGATTAATATGCAAAATTAATACGCAGTTCCATATACATTTCCTACACGCATACAAGTGAATAGAATATTTATTACTTTAGTTTTCTACACGCATATAATTAAAAAATGTATTAAAAACCGATCTATTTGTAAATCGTCCAGAATAACCCTAAGCCCCGACGATATGCTTCCGTCGTCAACATCCTCAATTGTTGCGCATATTTTAGAATCGTCGATTGGTCGGTTCTTCCCACGATCGTGATTTTCGCGAATTTTCCGCGCTGCGCATAAATGAGAAAAACATAGTGTAAGTCACGCCTTGATAACTACGCGTCGCGAGTCGCGATAAAAAAAGAGAATTATTATCGATATTTCTGGCGATAATATATAGTGACGACGGAATTAGGTATAGTCGTAGAATTTCATGAGAGACAACGCAAACGCGAAGAAGGGAACAATCAGTCCTCGCGTTGCGGAATCTCTGCATTTCTTCACGACGGGATTTTCTGAAAAGTGATAGACTGCCATTGATTGAATCGTTCTAAATTGGGCTCTTAGAAGAACCTAGAAGAACCGATAATCGGTTCTTATATTTAAAACTAAACTACTCTCAAGTAGAGTCTTAAGTTCACAGTTGTTACAAATTCCTCATTTTAAAATTTCATAATTTTCCTCCGATTTCCAAAAAAAAATTTCATTCACGAAGCTAACGATTTTTTTTACATTCTAGCAGGTTTCAGTGTCTTATCTAAAAATGTTGTCTGACAAAATTATTGTCAGCATTTAGCTAAATTTTTGGATATTTTAGCAAAATCATTCTCTCCGTGTGCTTTTCAAAATTTTTTTTGTGTTTTTACTCTGATTTGGAAATCATTTTAAATGTATCTTGTTGAGAGGAGTCAATTTAACATAACAGTGTAAATTATTATTAATATTGCTGCATTTTTATTTGTTAAATTGAACTTAATATTCGAGAACTGTGTGTAGATGTATATATATATATATATATATATATATATATATATAGTATATTAATTACTT
>NW_012130076.1:5145708-5149345 GCF_000143395.1 Atta cephalotes
GTCTCTCTCTTCTCTCTCTCTCTCTCTCTCTCTCTCTCTCTCTATATGCTCGACATATAATATTAATAAACCTCTAATTTTATGCTATTCGCGTATGAAAAAGTTTTCTCTGAATATTCAATTTCCAATGATTGCATTCTTGCTACTAATCAGAAGGACGAAGGCGTTGCGTAAAAATGATTCACGCAATTCGAAGAAACGGAAACGTCTCTCGCGACTCATCTGCGATATAGAAGGAATATATAGAAGGAAATTATCGTAATATAAAGTGGTTTCGTCAAGAGCGACGGTGATGACAACGACGATGACGACCGCGTCCCAGGACGCGAGAAATGCGTTGGACAAATAAAAAAAAATCGCGCGATCGACGCATGTATTCCGAATGCACGAAACGCTTTCCTGAAATCTCAAGAGATCGGGCGGAAAACTTGGTAGCCTGTGCTACGAGCTACGAGTGCGAAGAATCTTTCTCTCTTCGTCTCTACGATCCTCTCACTTCCTATCTTACTTTCTCTCTCTCTCTCTCTCTCTCGCTCACTCCGCACGTTTGTCCTCCCTGCCCTTCCCCCTCCACCCTCGCCGTTGCCACTCGGTTCGTCCATCTTTCTCTGTCGCGCGTCCGCTCGTTCTTCCCTTTCCCCCGTCTCTTTTCATCTCCTCCAGCACGGCAAACGGGATTCTTTCCTTCTCCGGTCCGCCGTTCTCCGTACACCCGTACGTGAGTATTGGTAGGATCGCCTGGCCTGGCGTCCGTGAGGGTCTCGTTGCGACGTTGCCACGTCGCGCGCGCGGACGGCCGCCGCGTCGCCGCGCTGGCCGATGCGGCCATGTTGCCACGAACTTGGCGCGCCGCGCCGCGCCGCTTCGTCCCGCTTCCGCGCACCCGTTCGCTCCGTCTCGCTCAAACTTGATTCCCTCGACTCTCCGCGTCTCCGCGGCGGCCCGGATCAACCGTACCGCGTACACCTCCCTCCCCCGCCATGGTGGTAGGCATCCCCACCGTCGGAGTATTTGCTGTACCGCACCGCACTCCATCGCGCTGCGCGCCTCCGCTTGCCCGCGAGGCAGCCAGCCTGCTTGCTTGCCTGCTTGCTTGGCTCTCGATGTCAATGCCGTACACGGTGATTCCTTGTGCCCGCGTTCCACGCAAAAATTTATCTGCTGCGCCTATTTTCATGTAGCCCCTCGTCTCTTTTCCCCCGAATCTCGAGGATGCCATTTAATTTGCGTCGGGTATCACGTTGCATGATTCAAAATTCAAGTATCCGGTCTCCAATGTAAATATCTTGTCAAGTAACATACGATACGATTTATTTAATATAGCCATCCGAGCTGATAAAGTTTAAGCTATTGGAAGATTTTTGTATACCTTTGAATCAGCTCGTTTAATAAATTACAAATTTATTAACATCGATTGTATTTGTATGTACAAATGTAGAATAAATGTAAAACAAACTGTACGACAAAAGTTCCTTTAAAACCTTACTATCGTGCCATTTTTATTTTGTCACAAGCAAACACAACCGAGTTGTTTGTCGCGTCTATGAAAGAGAAATAGCGGAGATGGAGTTTTGTTTGTAACGGACAGCCTGTAGCTTTCTCGGCGTATTATTCACGCGGATCGTCTGCGTTCCGCGATTGTTAAAAGTGTCTGGCGATGATAAAATTCGCGATATACCAACCGATGATTCTCCTTTTGAGCGGAAAGCGCACGGATGAATATTGGATAGTAGCCGCTGAAAATTGAATATTGAATAAAAGTACGGGACGAATCCAATCTCTTTCTCTTTTTTGCGTGTACGTTGTACGCGGCGTAGAAATCAAGATTCAAGTTTCTGCACGTGAGAGCGGTCCCTTTGTGCGTTTTGTTACGTGCGAGGAGAACGAGCGCGTTCGGCGGACCGAAAATAACAGAAAATGGAAGCCCGAGTGAAAGTACAAGTCAAAGGACAGGCGCGAGCGTCGTTGACGGAATTTTGACAAATAGCCACGGTTCGCAAAGACCTCCCGAGCTCCGAGATCATCAAAGTCAACGCGGAGAGCCAGGAATCCTGTCTCTTCCCCTCCCTCCCGCTCGTCCCCTCGACATATCGATTCCTCGAATGTACGCGCATCCCGTAACAAGTTTAAGCCAGACGAGAGAGAGGCATCGTTTCTGCCGTTTCTGCGGCCTCACGCGTCGTCATTTCGATCCATCCGCTTTAAGTCTGGAATCTTTCAGGATATAGCGAAGCGCTTTGCTCGTAGCTGCGTAGCCGCTGCTTAGTCGTTGCGTTGCCGAAGCAAAACAGCGGACAATATAGAGGAGGAATTACCGGTCTACGCGTCGTATGTCGTAGCACGATTTGATCGTATTACAATACCAATACGACCGAACCGAGTCGTCATCCGAGAGATCAATTTCGAGGTGAAGACTTGACGGTACGGCGAATAATAATGAATAGAGTCTAACTGGAGTTGGATTGAAAATGAATGAGAGGGGCCCTCGCGGCGCCAGTTGCGAGAGCCGCGCCTGAGGTAACGCACTCCCCTCCCCGCTTTGCCGCGCTCTGCCCCCTCCGACCGCGCGCGTCGGTGCTACGTCGTTCGTTCGTTCGTTCGTTCGTTCGTTCGTTCGTTCGCTCGCTCGTTCGTTCGCTCGGTCGTTCTCGGGAGTCTCCCTCCCTCCGAAGCATCGCGCCGAGTCGAGCGCCGCCCCTCTCGCGTCTCGGGGTCGCTCCCCCCCGCACGGCGGCCTGTTACCCTCACCCCGCGGCCGCTGCCCGCCCCGAACATCCTCCGCTACCCCGCACCCGTCGCCTCACCCGTGATTCCGCCTTGCTTGCCTGCCAGCCTGCCTGTCCGTCCTTACGTCCGTCCGTCCGCCGTTTGGATCTATGGTTGTGTGCGGTGGATTTCGTGACGTTAACCTGGCGGCCCTGAAAACGCCGTGTGGACCGGCCGCACCGATTTTCGTGCCGCAGCAGCGAGACATCGTGTCGTCGGGTCGCGAGTGCGCGAGAACGCGAGTGTTTTTTAATCGCGGTGGCCCGTTGTTGCTGTCGCCGCCGCCGCCGCCACCACCGCCGTCGCAGCAGCAGCAGCAGCAGCAGCAGCAGCAGCAGCCGTCGTCGTCGTCGTCGACGTCGTGGTGCTCGTCGTTGCTCGCTAAAACTGCTGACGATCGGCTCTCCGCCGGGGAATACGTTTTACCAAGGGAATAGCTCGCCGCGGGTAAGCTTCTTCTCGGCAAGATTGTGGGAAGGTGTGCGGGTAGGAAACGTCGACGAAGAATAATCCTCAATCTCCTCGTTATTATTGTCGTCGTCGTCGTCGTCGTCGTTGTCATCGTCGTGGCTCGTGGCCGTCGTACCGTCCTCGCTACCGTCGGTAACGTCCTCTCGCGAACGAGTACGAGAGGCATCGTTGTGTTCCGTAACAGCTTCTTCACGATGAAATTAAGCTGGAGAATCTAAGAGCGACTCTGATTTTGTGCTCCTTTTGTCAAGTCTCTATCGTTTCTTCTTCGTTTCTCTTTGTCCTTGCATCTCTCTCTCTTTCTCTTTCTCTCAACCATTGGTTTTCTCTCTCTCTCTCTCTCTCTCTCTNTCTCTCTCTCTCTCTCTCTCTCTCTCTCTCTCTCTCTCTCTCTCTCTCT
>NW_012130076.1:5152404-5158542 GCF_000143395.1 Atta cephalotes
TTATTATTCTATACTTACCTATCTCTCTCTCTCTCTCTCTCTCTCTCTCTCTCTCTCTCTCTCCTGACCATGAATGTGATATTTTATTTGAAGCGTAAAAAGTGTTAAGTACCTAATGGGAATAGAATTTTTGTGAATGGTTATCGTTTTTATGTTCTTTTTCCGTATCCTATTCGTATCTTCTTTTTATTACTTTCCGTGTTTAAAATGAAGCTAATGAATAAACGTTCGTTATTCGAGAAAAATGGAAGAAAGGAATAAAAATACAACAAAATGAAGAAAGTGGTTGGAGACAGAGATCTTGTCGGTTAATTTCAATGTGACCTTATTTCGAATAGAATTCAATTTAATAGTTGAGATACCTAATTAGTTTATTGTTTTACCGCAAATAAAAGGAGGTAACTTAGGTAACTATAATACTGTAATATTCTGACGTACGTTAGCACGCACGTATTTGAATCTCGGAATCGCGTTTCGTCAAACTTGAGAATCGCAGACTTGAGTTTGAAGGGAGAGGAAAGGGCTCGGATGATGATATTTTCGACAATATTAGTTTGCGCACAGCAAATTCCGACATAATGGACGACGTTACAGTCACAGTGTTTCATCTTGTTGAATCGTTGCGCGAGAAGGTCGATACTGCCGTCGTCGAATTTTATTGCCGATGGCAATCGAAAGATAAATCCCGTCTTTCATTTCGCGAATATTGTACGTTTGAAAATTTTGTTAAATATCAAAAACATGTTTTCTTTTAAATCATTTAATACATTTCAATAAATGTATGCACCATACATGTTTTACTTGACGAAAATTCTGTCGGAGAACCCATTGCTCATAAAGTTTTAATACTCTACTGCAACTACTGTATTTTTTCACCAGCTAAGATTCAATGCTCTAGGGAGAGATCTATTTTAGATAACGAATTATAATTAAAAGTTAAATTATAGTTAAAACTTTCCGAACAATAATGGATGATGATATATTTCACAAGCGTTGATGCAAACAAATTGATGCACTTGGAACTTTGTTATAAAAGAATTAATGAATTTTTGTTTACGTAATATTAGCTTAATTACAGTTTGCTCAAAATGTTACCATCAAAATGTAAAGCATTATAATCACATTCAGAGTCTCATTAATTTATAATCTTGATCTAGTTTTTATAATTTCTTTCTCGGATCAAAATTTCGATAATATTACTTTGTCGCGCTTTCTCTGTGCACGGCAATAGATGTCTCGACATTGAAGCAATCAACATTCCACTCAGTTTGGCCTTTAGCGTCCGTTTCGCCAAGAGAAAGTGCGCGACATTCGATACACCCTGTATACATTGGCCAGCTCGAAACGACCTTACAAAGTAACCGCCGTGCGCGAAACATTCTTGGCCTCCGTAACTCTTGTGCTCTATTAGGAAAGCTCTAATTTCACGTTATCCCTCTATGAATAATACGTCGCGAATCTATATATCTTGCAGTATCTAGATTTCTGAATATTTAATATTGCGCGGGTAGGCGTATCTGATACGATAAAAGTTACTGCAAATCAGTTATATAACATCAAAATGGATTATTCTGTTAATTATTATTCACCTAATAATAAACGAGGAAATCTTGTCTAACGAAGTTTAATGAATATGATTACATTTATTATTGTCGTCTAATATTTACAATTTTACATTTTTAATATTTAATTGTTTTTCCCAAAGCTCTATTCTTCTCTTCATTTAGCTATTTCTACGTGCAATACAATTTAACACATTTCTCATGCGTTACGCCATGTTAATCCCTTTGCCTAAATCTTTTTCCTTTTACGTAGAAAGTAAGTACGTTCAATGTGCTTATAGCAGCTCTCATAGGATCGGCTTTTCATTTTCGGATTTTTGTAATACATTTAGGTATCTCGTACTGCACGAAAATACACGCTCGCTATCTAGAGAAAGATAAATAGAAAAAATTTATACACATACACACATACGTAATCGTCCTTAATACCAAAAATATTTTAAGCATTTAATTTCGAGTACACGCCCACCGTTATATAAGTTCGTGCGACGAACGATTCCCTTATCGGTTATCTGCCGCATACTTCAATCGAGAAAAACAACGCGCGATTATGTCGATCTTACGTGGAAATATCGTGGAATCGTACGCTTGCTGGGCCAACTTGATCGAAAACTTTTTCGGTTACGTCGCAAGAAGTTGTGTATATATCGCGCGAGCGAATTATTAGATTTTTTAGCATGCCTCGAATACGGTAAACATCAAAGTTTCAACAGCGATTTTTATTTTGTATTTGCAGCGTTATTTGCTCCGCTTATTTTAGCGATTTGCACGTGATACCACGTCATTGTGCAAGATCGCGTGGGGAATAAAGAGTCCGCGTTGCGGACTCTTTTTTGTAATTTATAGAATTTATAGAATTCTATGTTTCAAGTACGTTAGTTAAGTAGTTACGGCTCTAAAGTTTGGTTTTTCATTTTCTGGTTAATTTAGACTTAACCTAACCTAACATGTAAAAATTGCATTTTTTTTATCTATGATTAATCGTTAAACTTAATGGCTTTGTAGCGAGTAGTTTTAAAGTTACAAAAATATCGGTTTGGTGATGATTAACCGTTGGCTGAAAATAAATTACAATTTTTACACTATTGAGTTAAGTGGGGTTCAGCCTAAACTACAAGTTAACCTGAAAATGAAAAACTAAGTTTAAACATCATTTCTTGAAGTTTCTTGAAGAAGAAAATAAACGTGATTTGCGATTTGAAGTTATAAATTCTCAAAAATTCTTAATAAAAAATATGTTTTCAATCCCATACGGATGTACGTTAAATAAGCTTCGCTATCGACAGCCAGAGAATATTTCGCAAGGCATTTCATGCTCGCTTAATCACGGAGAGCTGCTGCGTTAGCAAACTATCAGTTTCATCGTACGTATAAACTTGGTTTAATTTCTCCCTCTCTCCTTATTCTTTCTCTCTTTCTTTCTTTCTTTTTCGCATCAGGACTAGCCTTCCGATAGCAGAACAATTACGTAATTTTGCGTTGTCGCGTAATGACACGCCTCTATCTTCGCGCTCGCCTTCTTCTGTTCGGAAAAGACAAACAATTTCCCCTCGCTCTCATTCGCACGTGTTTCCGGTCAGAGGCAGAGTTTCAACAATTTCGGTAACTCCGAAACTTCAATTCCCGACACTTGCGTATAAGAATTGACCTTGCGATTCCGTTTTTCAAG
The DNA here is from genome assembly GCF_000143395.1 of Atta cephalotes. NCBI lineage: Eukaryota > Metazoa > Arthropoda > Insecta > Hymenoptera > Formicidae > Atta > Atta cephalotes. The sequence goes on from NW_012130076.1 coordinate 5,155,636, forward strand.
TGATTAGATTTTATTGAGAAATAACTTCGTTGAAATTGCATGAATTTTAAATTTCGCTTCTGAACAATTCTCTTCTTTCTCTCTCTCTCTCTCTCTCTCTCTCTACATTTTTATTTTGAATAATAATTAAAATAAAATTCATTCTCTCATGAAAGTATATGTTTATACCACTAATGCAACGCGGAAAGCACGAAACGAAAGTGCTGTAACCGCAGGATTGCAATTTTTCAATAGAATTATTTATATAATAAATTTCTTTCTGAAAAGCTTTTGTTTAAAACTAGTTTACAACAACATACAAGCGAAATATAAAAAAATACAGAATTATGTACAGGTTGCGATATTTTTTTTTTTCTTTTGACGAATACACTGACAAAGCTTGTATAAAAAACATTATTTTGCAAATAGAAACTGATACGTGCGTTTAGAAAATTACAAATTTTCTGAACCTTTTTGGGCACTGGGATGCATCAGGAGTCTCGAAAAGGGTTAGAGTAACGCATGTCATGAAAACTGAGCGTGGCCAGCCAACGGCGTTTCTTGCTACGTTGTCAGATCTACGCTTGTATCTTCCAGAGAGGGAGAGGAAGGGAGGAGGAAGAGGAGAGAAAGAGTTTGGCAACACCGCAACATCCGAAAGCATTACAGCATTTCGCTGAAACAAACGATTTTTCTCGGTATACGATTATATTTGCAATTTTAACGATAAGAAAAGGTTAACTATTTTTGGTTAACACATTAATGTTCTGCGAATACGTGCATGAATTATATATAAACATTTTTATAATTATTTTTCCCGACGCACGTTGAAACATCTTATTATCACAGTCAACATTTTACATATAGTTTTAAATATTACGTGTTATACTATTTTTGTTTATGTATTAAAGATGACGTAATTCTACAGTTTACATGTGATAACAAATATTTTTTTGAAGCTTACGAAAAAAAAAATCACGCGGATTTCATTGGTTCATTGCGTAATCTAACGTAACGTCAGTGGTTTTGGAATTTGGTATTTTGGCCGAAGAGAAAGGGGACGCCATTTCGAAATATCGCGCGGTAGTAAATCCACATTTGCGTAGATTCGCATCGATCCCATCGCATCGAACTTGCTACTTTGCGACGTTACTTTATTCTGAAGTCAAGCCATTAGCGATTTCCTGTTCGGTGAAAAATTTATATCGAAAGATATGACGCTCTCGTTTATCAGACTTTTGCGTTGTCATGCGTGATTCAGATGGTATGTAAGCTGTAAAAAATTCACACATATACACAGGCGCGTATATACATACGCGTATATCGCCGGATAAGAAGTACGATGGTCGAGTTTTGGCAAATAATCGGAGCTGTTGCAATTATTAGCGATGGCGCCGACTACCTCACGAATATACAATCAATCTTTCGCAAGTATCGCGACAAAAACAGGCGAATCATTAAAATCTTGCCCCGCTAGAGAAATATCTTTTTTCTTATGTCTTATTTTCCTTGACTAAGCGAAAATTCAACGTTATTTCGACTCGCCGAGTGCGTCGCTTATTTTCCTCGAGATCAAAGTCGAATCGAAATTATTATCAACGCAGTAACGTCAGTAACACGTTTACATACGTGTTGTTACTGTACTGCGTCTCGCGAATTTTTCGTCGTTCGATAGTTAAAAATCTGTATCGATTAGAGTCGGTGCAGTTATTGCAGGTTTCCATCGATTTCGAAATGGAAATATGAATTTTTTTTATGGGGAAAGAGGCGTCTCTTATTCAAAAGGACAGGTGTTTCCGAACGAAAAGTATTTTTTTTCATCGCTTACGAGTATGGACAAACTAGCGAGGCATCTGCGAATGAAGAAAACCCGATGGATTATTGCTCGACCCATGTCGGGTTTTCTTCAAACGCGGTCGACTAGTTTGGCCCCGTTCCATGCACAAGCACGCTCGCGCACACAAGCGCTTTCACGCGCACACACACACACACACACACACACACACGTGAAGAAAGAACTACGAACACGTCCGTCGAGCGCACGCACGAACAAGCACTTGCGGTACCGTCTATAGTGTGTAGTATCAGTGTATAGTGCTGCCGTACGCATACAGTCATCGATCTGACGATGTGAAGGCTGTCGCTGCGCTGTCGCGAGGCAGAGAGTCAGTGGAAACCGATGAACGTTTAATTTTCAAAATTAACAAATGAGGCCTATAATCGAGTAATTCAAGTTAATGAACTTGTTATTATACTCGTCATTATACGTCGATAGCGTCAGCACTAATGTACATGATCCTTCGTTGTTTAACGAAACTTGAAATGTAAGAGCATTGGGATATCCAAGAGTAAAAAGAAGGACGTAAAATAATAAAAAATAAAAATGTCCCGGCTGGGCTAATGTTTCTTGCAATAAAACTATTCACAGTTTTTAAGATGTTCGTTATAGGATACATTATGCATCTTTGTAGCAATAATAATATTAAATCGCTTGTCAATTTAATTTGTGGTGGTTACTACTCCAACTTCGATTTAGGACTGTGTGTTTCAAGAAAATTGGCGCAGTTAGCTAGAATTGGAAATTGTATAAATTCACAAGAAATATTATTAGAAAAACATGAAGAAACGAACAGTCTTGAATGGCATTTTTTCACTCATATGCCTCATCGATCGATTTTCATTTATATAATATTTTAAAAAAATAACCTTAAAATTAATAAACATCGAGCAAAAAGGATATTTGAAATCGATATTATCATGATTATCTTAAGATTTGCAAATTTTATTATTTTTTTCGAGCTTACCTTTCGATATTAACTATTCCAACGGTTGAACATTAATGTAATGTTCAATCTCAGCGACGTTCACTTAAAATTGCTTCGAGAATATTAATTTGCCAAATTTGCCATTTATAGTCATTCGCAATTT